>NC_080171.1:22539663-22839663 GCF_950295315.1 Erinaceus europaeus
AAAATACTCACTCTCAACTTAGGTACATTTTTATCATCATGCACTGGGGTCTTTGAATTTATATTTTTCTATATGGTTGTAAAGATAAACGCTAACATACATTGAAAGGTGTCTGGGAGATAGCTGATTTGGTAAAGTAAATACTTCGTTGGTTAAGGAACTGGGATCAAGCTTCCAATTCCACCTGGAGCATTTCACAGGACAGATGCTCTGGTGCCTCTCCTGCTCTCTGACTTTCTATATTCCACTACTTCTTTTCTTCCCTTTAGTTAAAAAAAAAAAAAATCCTGCTTATATTGCTGGAAACACAAAGGGCTAAAGCCCCTGTGAGTTTAAAACTTAATAAATAAATAAATAAAATGAAGGAAAATGTAACAAATATACATATGGTGCAGGAGGAAATGAGTAATACACACATTTTACCACAGACTTAATGGGAACTTCAGAAAATAAATATACCTATACATTGTGTAGATGGGTATAAGCTTGTTTCAAAGGATATATTATAAAATTAACCACTCAGGGAAAAATAAATAACTTTTCTAAGTATAAACCAAATTACTCAATGAATATTTTAAAATCTATTTTAAGAAGCAGAAATCTTAATAAGACTAAATATATTACACAGTCATGAAAAATGGTTTATACCCCCCAAATTCTATGCTTTATGGAAGAAGCATCCCTAAGATGTGTGATCTACAAATCTTGAAAAGACTTAAGGACACAGAGTTCAGGAGTTGGTGCATTAGGTTAAGCACACACAGTATGAAGCACAAGGACTTGTACAAGGATCCCGGTTTGAGCCTTCGACTCCCCACCTGCAAGAGGGTCGTGTCACAAGCTGTGAAACATGTCTGCAGGTGTTTATCTTTCTCTCTCCCTCTATCTACCCTTCCTTCTCAATTTCTCTCTGCGAGAAACATAGTACTGGCACTGAGCCCTAGAGACCGAAGGCAAAAAAAAAAAAAAAAAGAGTCAAACACATAACAGCAAAAATAAGGCTGGCAAAATAGCTTTCTTAGATAGTGTGCTGCTTTGCCAGGTGCATGACCCAGTTTCAGCTTAGCCCCACATACAGTGAAGGTACTTTTCATGCTCAAGTGTTTTTCAGTTTTTCTCTCTGCCACTCTGCTGTTTCTGTATCTCTCTATAATACATAACAAAATAAAATTAAAAGTAAATAAAAAGATTTTAGAAAGCAAATCAAATGACATTCTGCTATCTTGAATTTAAAGTCATGAAAAGAGGCATTAAGTGAGGCAAGAGGGATTTTTATAATGGTTAACTATGTAACTAAAGCAAAAGAGGATATATTTATCTGGTTACCTTGTGTAACTAATTATTACGATATAGCAGTTATGAAGAGTTAGACACTGATTCATCTAGCAACAGACTTTATATGAGAAAAAACATAGCAGATTTATGTAGAAATTAACAGAGAACTACATCCATAGAAAAGCACCATTAAAAAATAAGTGAATAAATTAAGGTTATGAAAGAAAATTAAATCAACATCAGATTGGTTTGGTTGCAATAACAAATAGAACCCCAATCCCAATAAATGAAAACAACGAATGCTGAAATTTTTCTTCTCCAAGATTAAAACGGTCTCAATTTTACTGTAGTCAATCTTATTGTACTCAATCTAAAAGTATCAGTTGTTATCTTTGATGTAAAAAGAAATATCTGGATTATACCAGGCATCAAGTTACATCAATTTTGCTTTCAATATATTGGGAGTGGGGAAACACTTCTGGAGTAGAAACCCTTTCAGACTACTTTTATTTGAAACTAGAAGTAAACAATGAAAAAGTCACCTGAAAACTCAACAAAATAAAAGCAGGATTCCTTCAGAAACTCACTAAATCATGGATGAGTATTGACCCACGTGGCCAATGGGTGAAAAGAGGTCAAGAAGGATCCTTAGAACTCAAGAAGGTATACTTGGTGATGAGTGGTTGTGGATGGAAAGTGAAGCTTATGGTAGAGAAAACCAAGGATAGCATTCTGGTTCGTCATCAGAGCTCAACTCCCCAAGACCACTGGATGTCAATCCAATGCTTAGTAGAATAAATATTTAGCTACCAGAGAGTAGGGGTGAGAATTTGGGGTCCAGCACTAAGCTATCTTGTGCCTGTTTTGGGTCCAAATCATATCCTTTTCTCAGTTTCTGTCTCCCCCCCCCCATTTATCTGTTATCTGTATAATCTCTGTTATCTCTCATCTTATTGATATTACCTTGAGTTTCTTATCTTTTTTCTCTCTTAATCACCAGAGAGTGACTAAGTCAAAATTTTAACTGTTTAAGCTTCCCAGGGCAAGTTAGAAAAATAACAAAAAATAATTCCAGTTCAGGTTCTGAACTAGAATTGGTGTATTGCACCAAAGTAAAAGACTGGGATAGGGGGGTGAGAATATAGGTCCAAAAAGGATGACAGAGGATCTAGTGGGGGTTGTATTGTTATATGGAAAACTGGGAAATGTTATGCATGTACAAACTATTGTATTTACTGTCAAATGTAAAACATTAATTCTCCAATAAAGAAATTTTTAAAAAAGGAAAGAAAAATAATGCCCAGCCAACTTCCAATGATCAAAACACGTGATTATCAACTACCTTGCTTCACCTCAGCAATTAGTTAAAGCAAAAAAAAAAAAAAAAAGAAAAGAAAGAAAGAACTCTTCAATTATACAACCTTCACCTCTCAAGTAACTCAGCAAGTGTACTCAAGGAATTGAAAAGGTGTGAGGACGGGACTTTCCAAGACTTAGGAAGCCATACTCAGTTATGAAGCCGGTACCATCTTGCTTTTCTAGTTGCCTATTTCTTTCTTCAATTTGAATGCATGAGATCCTATCTCTCATCTTCCAAAGGCAGTGGTGTCACCACTAGAATAACATCTTCACCCAGTCTTGAGACACACCAAAAGAAGACCAGCTTCAGGGGCCCAGGGACCAACAGACCAAAGGCCAGCTCACACTCCACATGAACAGCAACATCCAGAATACAAACTTCAACAGACACCAAATATATTTCCCTGCTGGACCCAAACACAAAGTCAGAGCAATGTGAAACAATTCTATATTATATCTATAGTTTACTATGTAGACTGCATTAAAAACTACTACCTCTCAGCTTTACCAATTCATGGAATTGTAGAGAATATTGTTAAAAAAAAAAATTAACCAGAAGGAGAAGGATGAATCTTGGATAACCTCACTCATAGGTGGGACCTAAACAAAATGTGGAGTAATTCTGGTTAAAACGTTAATGTATGGTGATTTTTCACAGCAGATTGGAGGACATAGGGATGGGGAGGGTCAGGGAGAGATGATAAGAGCGTCTGGGGATTCAGTGCATATGGTGGAAGAGAATGAGGGCTCGGTTGGCAAGGTAGGGTTACATCCATCTTTAAGAGATACAGAACTGAGGCCAGGTGGTGGTGAACCTAGTTAAGTACACATCTTACATTACTTGAGAACCCAGGTTCAATCCTCTGGTCCCCACCTGCAAAGGGGAAGTTTCATGAGTATTGAAGCAGTGTTACAGGTGTCTCTCTTTCTCTCTCCCTCTCTTTTTTCCACTTCCCTCTCAATTTCTCTATCTATATCTAAATAAATAAATGGAGTTATAGACCTGTAACAACAACCACAGAAATCAGCATCCCAACAGTGAAGTGATTACATTAAAAAATATATTACAATAAGTAAAGTGCATTTAATTGACATAGACACACTGTACATATTAATTTAAATATAATTATTGAAATTTAGTTTCAAATGCCCACCAGTCTTAACAACTAATTTGTATCTAGTCCCACAAAATTTACAAAAGAAATAAATGAGTAGTACTGTCACACATGATAGCAAACAGCCTAATCTGAAAGTGGTGCTGAGGTAGTTCACCTGATTTTACTCTGTGACGATCCAAATTCTAGCCTTGTATACCACGTCTGAGAACTACAGCACTAGGGGAAGCTTTGGTGCTGTGTTTATATCTCCCTTTCTCTCTGTCTGGAAAAAAATGTCTTTCAATCATAATATAAAAGTTTACTTTCAATCATAATATAAAGCATATGAATTAAACTCTTCTAAGTGGTTCCCACCTGGAAGACTGTCAAATAATAATCAAAGTTTGGATCTCACTGTGGCACTGATTACATGTGGAAGCTGTCATGTCTTTGATAGCTGTATATTGCTATAAGACAAAATTTAAGAAAACTGTGCCTACATTATAGAAGCAGTTGACATTTTCTCACTCAATCTACATCAAAAAACAACCCATAATCACATTCATACTCAGGTGAAAAGGAATACACTAGGCTGACAGGGACTCAGTGTGTTCAGTTACCTGTAAGTGTTTATTTACAGCTAACTTCTGCTGATTGTCCTGTCCTGAGTTTACAGTTGATGATGATGCCCAAGACACAGTAGTAGTTGATGGAATACAACCTCAATGCCACCATATTATTCTAGTAACTGAAGACTGGAAATAGCACTCAACAGTAATTATCATATGTCACTGAAATTAGAAATCCATTGAAATACCAGCAAGTGTTTTATATAATCACTTTGAAACTACAATACCAAGTTTCAGTGTGGATGCAGAACAGTGAGCCACCCATGCACTGCTAGGAAAGTGAAAAATGAAATCATCACTTTTGAAAGGCCTTTTGCAGTGTCTTATAAAGTTATACATATACTCATCAGAAAGCCAAGTGACACAGGACTTGAACCTGGGTTCTTGTGCATTGTAACATGTATGCTTAACTAAGTGCACCACCACCCAGCTCTGAAAAGTATCTTAAGAAACAAGCAAAGGAAATAGATAATTTATCCACAAGTTAATTAAATGAAGCAACATTTATAACAATTGTAGGTATCAATTATTTTTAAAATATAAATATTGAAAGAACAAAAACATTCTATCTTTTTTAAAAATGTATTTGTATTGAACAGATACAGGGAGAAATAGAGAAGGAAGGAGGAGAAAGAGAGAGAGAGAGAGACATTTGCCCCCCCCCCCATTTTACCACTTGTGAAAACATCCCTCCAGAAAGTGGGGATGGGGATTTGAACTAGGATGCATACACATTATAACATGTGAACTCAGCCAAGTTTGCCACCACCCAGCCCTGAAACATACAAACTTAAGTGAAATCTCAAAATTTAGAAACAACTAGTGAAAACATCACCAAACCAGAGCACCACTCAGTTTTGGTTTATAGTAGTGCTGGGTATTGAACTTGGGACCAGAGCCTCAGGCATGAAAGTCTTTCGCATGACCATTATGCTGTCTCCCCATCCCCATTCTATTTTCATTAATACAATTTTAAAGTGTTTGCTTCCCTCAACATACCAATCTGGTTTTAGTATTGGGATTATACTAATAATAGAATTTTATAGAAATAATCAAAATAATTTCTTCTACTGTTGTTCTGGATTAATATGTAGATAATTGTCATGAGTTTATTAGCTAGCTATGTAGTAATGCTCACTCCTGAACATATCTATAGTTTAGTGCCTCTTAATGAAAGCTATGAATTGTCAGTTAAAATAAAAACCGTGCTTATAGAACAGTTCAGGTCTTTTTTTTTCTGTAAAGTTGTACTCTGTAAAGAATGGATCCATTTTATCTAATCTATCAGATGTAGGGGCCTATAGTTGTTTAAAGTACTTTGTTATCTTATTATTCAATATTAAAAACAGTGATAATGTTTAGACTATCCAGCTGTTTGTTAGTTCTGGTATTAATTTTTAACATTTTTTAAATTAAACTAATTAAACTAACTACAGGTTTATTAATTTTATCAATATTCTCAAAGAACTGGCTTTTGGTTTAATTTTTTTTATTTTTCTCTATTGTTTCCAGTTTTCAATTTCATTGATTTCCTTGTAACTTTTATTATTTTTTGTTTATTTTTTTATAAAATACTTTTTAAAATATTTATTTATTTTTCCCTTTTGTTGCCCTTGTTGTTGTTATTGCTGCCATTGTTACTGGATAGGACAGAGAGAAATGGAAAGAGGAGGGGAAGACAGAGAGGAGGAGAGAAAGACAGACACTTGCAGACCTGCTTCACCGCCTGTGAAGCGACTTCCCTGCAGGTGGGGAGCCAGGTGCTCGAACCGGGATCCTTACTCAGGTCCTTTCATTTTGCGCCACCTGCGCTTAACCTGCTGCTTTTTTGTTTATTTTTTACTTTGATTTCTCCTTTATTAAGTTTCCTAAGGCAAAAGCTTGGGTTTTGATGTTAGGCTTTTTGATTTTATTATGTATGTTGTTAATACATTTTGTTCTAAACACTATTATCTCTGTAACTCTTGAAATTTGATAAGTTGCATTTTCATTTCCTTTAGCTTGAAGATTTTAAATGGGTCTTGGGACTTGTTTAACCAATATGCTATTTTAAAATGCTTTCTTAAATTCTCAAATATTTTAGAAACATGCCTTTACTAGTCTCTAGTTGAATGCAATTGGGATCTGAGAAAATGCCTTGCAAAATCTATTGTTTTCTATTATTAATGTGTGCTTTATGCTCCAAGACACATTCAGTCTTGGTAAATTCTACATGAATTTGAAAAACCTGTGAATATTACTTTAGTTGGTGTATTCTATAAACATTAACTAGATTTTGTTGATTTGCTAGTGCTGTTCCTGTTGTCTACACCTATGCTGATTTTCTGTTTATTTGAAGTTTTCATCTATTTATAATCATTGGTAATTTTTAAAAATTATTATTATTAAAATTAAAAATATATCACTATTATGCCTGGGAGGGGTGCAGTGAGTATGGCACTGAACTTGGAAGCATGAAGTCTCAAGTTTAATCCCTAGTATCCCAAGTAACAGAGTGGTGTCTGCTGCTCTCTCTCTCTCTCTTCCTCCCACTAAATCTTGTGTTAATAAATAAAATATCAAACAACTACTGGTATTATGAGTGAATACTGGCTTTAAATAGTTTTTTCTGTACCTCTTGACTTTTTTCTTTAGTCTATTAATGTGATAAATAATACTAATTGATTTTTTTATTATTCAGTGTAGCATATCTGGGATAAATCCCCCTTAATCATGCTATGTAATGACTTTTTATTTATACTTCTTTTAAAATTTTTATTTATAAAATGGAAATACTGACCAGACCATAGGATAAGAGGGGTACAATTCCCACCGCAAGAACTCCATATCTCATCCCCTCCCTTGAAATCATTCATATTCTTGGGGGTCAGCCGGTAGTGCAGCGGGTTAAGCGCACATGATGTGAAGCATAAGGACCAAAGAAAAGATCCGGGTTCCAACCCCAGCTGCCCACCTGCAGGGGGGTCACTTCACATGTGGTGAGTCACTACACGGGAGGTGAAGCAGATCTGTAGGAGTCTGTCTTTCTCTCCCCCTCTCTGTCTCCCCTCCTCTCTAGATTTCTCTCTGTTCCTTCCAACAATAGCTACAGCAATGGCAACAATAATAATAATGACAACTACAAGGGTAACAGCAAGGTCAACAAAATGGGAAAAATGGCCTCCAGGAGCAGTGGATTTCTAGTGCAGGCACCAAACCCCAGCAATAACCCTGGAGGCAAAAAAAAAAACCCTTCCCTATTTTTTATCCTTCTGGGAGTATGGACCCAGGATCATTATGGGGTGCAGAAGGTGGAAGGTCTGACTTCTATAATTGCTTCTCCACTGAACATGGCAATTAATAGGTGGATCCATATTCCCAGCCTGTCTCTATCTTTCCCTAGTGGGGAAGGGATCTGGGGAGGCAGGGCTCCAGTACACATGGTGGGGTTATCTGCCCAGGGAAGTCTGGTTGGCATCATGGTAGCATCTGGAACCTGGTGGCTGAAAAAGAGTAAAGATATAAAGCATTAACAAGTTGTTGACTAATCATGAACCTAAAGGCAAGAATATTACAGAGGAAGATTTGGGGTCTCTGTTTTAGAAAAAGCTAGTAGGTCTACTTTAGGTATATACCAAGGGCCCCATGACTTTAATAGTTTTTTATTGAACCTGACAACTAATATACGTGGACCCAAGTTATTGTTTGGGGATATGGTGTCATAGTTGGAAAAAGGACTAGAAAGATGGATCAAGGAAGACAGTAGCTCCCAAATATGGGAAAAGTATATAAATATTGTTAACTATAAACCCCATTAATCTGCTCTGGGGCCCATATTAAGCCCTGGAGCCTATGTATCACTGTAAGTCTGAGATCACATTCTGTGATATATTGTCGGATTAGACATGCCAAAATTCTACTGGGAATTTTTGTTTCAAATTTTATGAATTAGATAGGTCTTTAAAGGGTTTTTTTTTCTCTTTCATTTTGTTTATATTACATTGTTGTCATTGAGGTTTCATTGTTCCAAGAATATATATATATATTCTTGGGTTTTATATATATATATATATATATATATATATATATATATATATATATATATGGAGAAAGAGAGAGAGAGAGAGAGGGAGAGAGAGAGAGAGATGGAGAGAAAGAGAGAAAGAGAGAAATCGAGAGAGAAGGGAAAGACAGAGAGGAAAAGGAAAGAGAGGATTGTTTCAAGGCTTGCAAATTCCCTGCCCTTGCAAGTCCGGGCAGGGGACTTGAGCCCTAATCCTTGAACATTGTTATGTATGCACTCAATTAGGTTTACCACCACCTGACCCCCAAATTGACTTTTTAAAGTAGAAAGAGAGAGACAGGAAAGATGACAAGGTATCACAGCACCAAAGCTATTCCCATTTGTAGGGAGCTGGAGTTGGCCTTGGGAAACAAACCCATCAAAGCAGGCACACTATCTGTTGACCCAATAGCAGCTCTTTTGTTTTTCTCTGATTAAGGTACTAAGGTAATACTGACACACAGAGAATGACTTAGGTAGTGTTCCCTCTCCTGTGTTCTGGAATAAATGCTACTGTATAGGTACCATGTATTTCCTCTAATGTATGACAGAATTTAGGAGCAAAAATATCTGCTCTTGTTGTTTTCTTTTGTGTGTGTGTGTTTTCTTCTTTTTTCCCCTGTATAGCTTTTTATTTATTTATTTATTTATTTTATTATTGGGGAATTAATGTTCTACATTCAACAGTAAGTACAATAGTTTGTACATGCATAACATTCCCCAGTTTCCCATATAACAATACAACCCTCACTAGGTCCTCTGAATCCTTCTTGGACCTGTATTCTCCTCATCCACCCACCTACTCCAGAGTCTTTTACTTTGGTGCAATACGCCAATTCCATTTCAGGTTCTACTTCTGTTTTCTTTTCTGATCTTGTTTTTCAACTTCGGCCTGAGAGTGAGATCATCCCATATTCATCCATCTGTTTCTGACTTATTTCACTCAACATGATTTTTTCCAGGTTCATCCAATATCGGCTGAAAATGGTGAAGTCACCATTTTTTACAGCTGAGTAGTATTCCATTGTGTATATATACCACAACTTGCTCAGCCACTCATTCATGTTGGACACCTGGATTGCTTCCAGGTTTTGACTATTACAAAGTGTGCTGCCAACAACATATGTGTACACAGATCTTTTTGGATGGATATGTTGAGTTCCTTAGGATATAACCCCAGGAGAGGAATTGCAGGATCACAGGGTAGGTCCATTTCTAGCCTTCTGAAAGCTCTCCAGACTGTTCTCAACAGAGATTAGACCAATTGACATTCCCACCAGCAGTGCAGGAGGGTTCCTTTGACCCCACACCCTCTCCAGCATTTGCTGCTGTTACCTTTTCTGATGTACGACATTCTCACAGGAGTGAAGTGGTATCTTGTTGTTGTCTTTATTTGCATTTCTCTGACAATCAGAGACTTGGAGCATTTTTTCATGTGTTTTTCGGCCTTTTGTATCTCTTCTGTGGTGAATATTCTGTCCATGTCCTCCCCCCATTTTTGGATGGGGTTATTTGTTGTCTTGTTGTTGAGTCTGGCAAGCTCTTTTTATATGTTGGTTATTAAACTCTTGTCTGATGTATGGCATGTAAAGACCTTCTCCCATTCTGTGAGGGGTCTCTTGGTTTGGGTAGTGGTTTCTTTTGCTGTGAAGAAGCTTTTTAATTTGATGTAGTCCCATAGGTTTTTACTTGCTTTAGTCTTCTTTGTAATTGGCTTCGTTTCATTGAAGATGTCTTTAAAATTTATGTGGAAAAGAGTTCTGCCAATATTTTCTTCTGAGTATCTGACAGTTTGTGGTCTAACATCCAAGTCCTTGATCCACTTGGAATTTACTTTTGTATTTGGTGAAATATAGTGGTTCAGTTTCAGTCTTCTCCATGTTTCAACCCATTGTTTCTAACACCATTTGTTGAAGAGACTCTGCTTTCCCCATTTAATAGTCTGAGCCCCTTTGTCAAAGATTAGATGTCCATAGGTGTGAGGGCTCACTTCTGGGCTCTCAATTCTATTTCACTGGTCAGTGTGTCTATTCATGCTCCAGTACCAAGTAGTTTTGATGACAATGGCCCTATAATACAATTTGAGATCTGGGAGTGTGATGCCTCCAGTTCTGTTCTTTTTTCTCAAGATTGTTTTGGCAATTCTAGGTCTTTTCTGGTTCCAGATAAACATTTGTAGCATTTGTTCTATTCTCCTAAAATATATGCTTGGGATCTTGATGGGGCTAGCATTAAATTTGTATATGGCTCTGGGTAGTAAATTCATTTTGATGATGTTAATTCTACCAATCCATGAACATGAACTATCTTTCCACTTCTTTGTGTCTATTTCAGTTTCCTTGAGTAGTGACTCATAATTTTCAGTATACAAGTCTTTCACTTCTTTGGTTAGGTTTATTCCTAGATATTTTATTGTTTTAGTTGCCATAGTAAAATGAATTGATTTCTGGATTTCAATTTCTTCTAGCTTAGTGTTTGCATAGAGGAATGCCACTGACTTTTGAATGTTAATTTTGTAGCCTGACACCTTACTCTATTGCCTGATGATTTCCGAAAGCTTCTTGCTGGATTACTTTGGTTTTTCTGTGTATACTATCATGTCATCTGTAAATAGGGAGAGTTTGACTTCTTCTCTTTCAGTCTGTATCCCTTTAATTCCTTGTTCCTACCTGATTGCTGTTGCAAGAACTTCCAACACTATGTTGAATAGTAATGGTGATAGTGGGCAGCCCTGTCTAGTACCTGATCTGAGTGGAAATGCTTCCAGTTTTTCACCATGGAGTATGATGTTGGCTGTAGGTTTGCTATATACAGACTTCACTATCTTCAGGAATTTTCCATCTATTCCCATTTCTTGTAGTGTTTTGATCATAAAGGGATGTTGTATTTTGTCAAAGGCTTTCTCTGCATCTATTGATATGACCATGTGGTTTTTGGTCTTGCTTTTGTTGATGTGGTAGATCACATTGATTGATTTACGTATATTAAACCAACCTTGCATGCCTGGGATAAACCCCACTTGGTGATGATAAATAATCTTTTTAATATACTGAAGTATCCGGTTGGCTAGAATTTTGTTCAGTATTTTAGCATCTATGTTCATCAGAGATATTGGTCTGTAGTTTTCTTTTTTGGTCATGTCCCTGTCTGCTTTTGGTATCAGAGTGATGTTGGCTTCATAGAAGCTGACAGGGAGTGTTCCAGTGTCTTCAATCTTCTGGAAGACTTTTAAAAGTAGAGGTATTAGTTCTTCTTTGAAAGTTTTGTAGAATTCATTTGTAAAACCACCTGGTCCAGGACTTTTATTTTGGGAGAGATTTTTGATTACTGTTTCAATTTCATTAGCTGTGATGGGCCTGTTCATGTTATCCACTTCCTCTTTACTTAGTTTTGGAAGTTGGTAGATATCTAGGAAATCGTCCATTTCTTCCAGGTTCTCTAGCTTAGTGGCATATAGTTGTTCATAGTAGCCTCGCATGATATGTTGAATTTCTGTGGTGTCTGTTGTGATATTTCCTCTTTCATTTACTATCAGATTTATTTGGGTCTTCTCCCTTTTTTGTTTTGTTGACTCTGGCTAAAGGTTTGTTGATTTTGTTCACTCTTTGAAGAACCAACATTTACTTTCATTGATCTTTTGTATGGCTTTCTTATTCTCAATGTTATTTATTTCTGCTCTAACTTTAGTGATTTCTGTCCTTCTGGTTGCTTTAGGGTTCCTTTATTCTTCTTCTTCTAGGTCTTTAAGATGTGCAATCAGGCTGTTTATTTGTGCTTTTACTTGTTTCCTAATGTGTACTTTAATAGCTATGAACTTCCCTTTCAGTACGGCCTTAGCTGTGTCCCAAATATTTTGTTAGCTTGTGCCTTCATTTTCATTGAAGTCTCTAAACACTTGATTTCTTCCTTTGTTTCCTCTTTGACCCAGAGGTTGTTAAGAAGTGTACTGTTGAGCTTCCACATTTTGGGACTATTACTAATTTTTTGTTGATTGTTAAGTGTTAGTTTAGTTCCACTGTGGTCTGAGAAGATGCTTGGGATGATTTCATTGCTCTTGAATTTGTTGATGCTGTCATTTTGGCCTAACATATGGTCTATCCTTGAGAATGGCCCATGTGGATTTGAGTAAAATGTGTATTTCAGTTTCTTGGGATGAATGACTCAGAAAAATGTCCAGTAGTTCTAGTTTATCTATCTCTTCATTTAGCTCCCTTATGTCTTTATTGATTTTTTGCCTGGATTATCTGTCAAGTTGAGAGAGTGGGGTGTTGAAGTCCCCTACTATGACTATGTTGCTGTTAATATATTGTTGTAGCTCTTTCAGTAGATGTTTGATGTATTTAAATGGTTTCTCATTGGGTACATAGATGTTAATAATTGTTAAGTCCTCTTGATTGACTGATCCTCTGAGCATTAAGCAGTGTCCATTCTTAACTTTTTTAATCTTATCTATTTTAAAGTCTATCGTGTCAGATATGAGAATAGTTGTTCCTGCCCTTTTTTGTGGGCCATTGGCTTGTATGATAGTTTTCCATCCTTTCACTTTAAGTGTGTGTTTGTCTTGTTGAGTTAGGTAGGTTTCCTGTAGACAGCGTATTGTTGGGTTGTATTTTCTGATCCATCTTCCTACTCTGTGTCTTTTAATAGGTGAATTCAGGTCATTGACATTTATTGATATAAAAGATTAAGATATTTTAACACCATTCTTGTAGAAATTTTGAATGTTCTGATATATGTCCTATTTATGATGGTCTGACTGTTTATAGAAGACCTTTCAGAACTTCTTTCAGGGAAGGCTTGGTGATAGTTGATTCCTTCAACTGTTGCTTGTCTGAGAAGGTTTTGATGCCTCCAGCTAATGTTTAGATGTTGAACTCATTATTTTGTGCTTCACCCTTTGGGGGGCTTTTAGCTGGACTGTTGTCCTGGTTCATTTCTCCAATATTTCTTCTTGTTGGTTTACCCATTTTATATATTATGTTATGAGTTCCCTCTCTTAGTACTTTTCAAATTACTGATCACTATTTCCTGGATTGACTTGTGTCTAAGTAGGGTAATTAAAGGGTTCACAGTAGTGGAAGTTAACAGTTGTTTCAATAGTATTTTAACCCCTGAGTTGAGCTCAGTGATTTAAAAGCCTCTTTTTTTTTTTTTTTTTCTTTTTTCTTCTCTGTAGGCTATGGGAGCCTGAGGGCTTCTAAACTATAAGTAGGCTTCTTAGCTTAATCACTAACTCCTGACCAAGAGATAAGGCAGGGTGTGGCAGAGATAGTCCAGTGGTTATGCAAAGAGACTTTCACAGCCCCTCAGCTATGCCACCTAGGTATAGGTCTTCTTCTGAGTTTCCTGGTTAGATCTCTGTCCCCCGGTGTCCTTCCCTGCCACTGCTCAAGATTCTGAGGGCAATAACAATGGAGACTCAGAGTTGCACTTGGTGAGTCTCTGGGGAGTCCTCTCCTCCCTTCATCTGTCCTCTTGTTGGTGGAACAGACTGGAGGTGGTGTCTCAACTGATAAACCACTGGACTGTTACCAGCCACTTAGTCTCTCCCTAGGCTCCTTTCTGTCACCAGCCATGTGTGTTTACACTCACTTGTGATTTGATGGGTTCCTGTAGTAGTTCTAGTCCTGTCTTGTTTCAGTCCCAGGTGGTCTCCTTTGGTATTCCTAGTTGATCTGGGAGAGGAGAGAAACAGATCTAAGGCTGCTCGTAGCCCCACCTCTGGAAGTCTCCTTGTATAGCTTTTCTGGGAAATTTTCTGAAAAACAATCTGGTGTAGTGGTTGAGTTGGCATAGACTTCAGAATGCCCAGATGAGAAGCCTTAACTTCTCAGTAGCTTTTTCCTTGTTTGTTGCAAATGAACCTTTTAGAACAGTGGCCCAGATGAGACATCGCTCTTGTTGTTTTATATCTTTTAAGTTTGCTGATTGGTGATCTAGTTTCTTGTTTCCCTTTTTATGTAGACAAAATGGTTGAGGGAGAGGGGGCAGTGTCCTGGATGATCACTGTCCTGCCCTCAGAGAAACAAACTGGACCAATCAAATCATTCTAATCTCTGCCCTCATGGAAGAACTCCTCTTGGGAAATCTTTGTCCATTCCATTTAGATTTATTTTTGTTTTTATTGTCTGCAAGGTTGTCACTGGGGCACTGGGACTCAGTGCCTGCATTATGAATTCAGTGCTCCCAGCAGCCATTTTGATTTCTTTTCTTTTTTTTTTTTTTTTCTATTTCATTTGATAAAACAAAGAGAAACTAAGGGGATTGGGCTGAGTTGTAGCCTGGTTGAACACACAGGCTACAATGCTAAAGGACCCAAGTTTGAACCCGTAGCCCCTACCTGCTCAGGGAAGTTTTATAAATGGTGAAGCAGTGCTACAGGTGTCACTCTGCCTCTCCCTTCACTCTCAGTTTCTGCTTGTCTCTATCCAACAAAGAAAGATAATACCAAAGAAAAAAAATAATAAAAGTAAAAACTTAAAGGGAAGGAGGAGAAAGGAAGAGAGAAAGGAAAGAGACACTTGTGACTTGCTTCTCCTTGGTCTGTAGGTGGGGACTGGGGCTTTGACCAGGTCCTTTCTCTTCATAATGTGTGCATTTAACTGGGTGAGCCACTGCACAGCCCCTTAGATACTGTTCTGCACATTTAATACATAATAATATCCAGATGAGGGGAAACCCTAAGTGTATTTCAAGGCTATGAATTCAACTTTTTGACATTATAAGAATACAAAGCCATGGAAATGGTAACAAGATCAGTGTTTAACAGGGGCTGGAGTGTAGTGGTTGAGAGGAATGACTTAGAAAATCACAAATTTTGTGTTTGTTTTTAATTTTATTTATTTATTTATTCCCTCTCTGTTGCCCTTATTGTTTCATTATTCTAGTTATTATTGTTGTTGTTGTTATTGATGTCATTGTTGTTGGATAAGACAGAGACAAATGGAGAAAGGAGGGAAGACAGAGAGAGGGAGAGAAAGATAGATACCTGCAAATCTGCTTCACCACCTGTGAAGGGACTCCCCTGCAGGTGGGGAGCTACGGAATCAAACTGGAAATATAAAAAATCATGAAAATAAATAGCAATAACATGAAGTCTGAGCTTTGGGTGATTATGGGTCAATGTCTTTTCACTGACCTACAAAGTCACACTTTAACATATGTCTTGGGCTATGGAGACAGTATAATGGTTCTGTAAATGTGTTTCATGTCTGAAGCTCTGAAGTCCCAGGTTCAAGCATATCTCTGTCTGTCTGTCTGTCTGTCTTTCTCTCTCCCTCTCTCTCTCTAATAAACACAATACTTAAAAACAAATGTTCCACTTCTAGTGAGCACTAATGATGATGGGGAAACTAAAAATGTTGGCTGACAGGACTATAAGAGAAATACCTATTTTCCTTTCAAGTGTGTTGTTTAGGCAAAAATGTTTTAATATTGTCTTTAAAAATATGCAGGATTAGGGTTGACATACCACCTCATCTTAATAGTGTACTTCTTTGGCATATTAGACATCCAGGATTAAACCTGGCGCTCACCACATTGAAGAAAGTTTCAGTGTTGTGGTCTTTTTTATTCATCCTCTCTGTCTCTGTCTCTATCTGAAAGATATATATAGCCTATAAATTTTTACTACTACATTGCATTTTTTTGTACTTTTTTTTTTTGCCTCTAGGATTTTTATTGTGGCTTGGTGCCTGCACTATGAATCTACTGCTCCTAGAGGCCATTGTTCCCATTTTGTTGTCGTTGTTGTTGTTATTGTTGCTATTGCTATTGTTGTTGGATGGGACAGAGAGAAATCAAGAAAGGAGGGGAAGACAGAGAGTGGGAGAGGAAGACATCTGCAGACCTACTTCACCACTTATGAAGCAACCCACTACACTCCCCCACTCCAGGTGGGGAGCTGGGGCTTGAACCAAGGTCTTTGGACCACTCCTTATGCTTCACCCCATATGCGCTTAACCTGCTGTGCTACCATCTGGCCCCCTACATTGCAGATTTTTACACCACCTGAATATTATAACTATTTCAAAAACTCTATTTTTATTCTTTCTACACTAGATCTTAGAGATATTAGCAAAAAGAAAATTGTTTCATTGCATTTTTTTCAATTATTATATATTTATTTCATTCTCCTGAGATAAATTTCTGTTTTATCAATTGTATTAATTTATTCTACAATGAATTTTGTATTTGCAAACTTATCTTACTAAAGAAAGTACATTTTCAGTAGGAGCAGAAGACTCATAGTCAATCAATATTTACAAGATTTTTTAGAAAGGGTTTTAAGTGACACATGGATCTGACAGAGATCAAATAATTATACTAAAACAATTTAGGGTCATGCCATTACATTAGTTATCTCAAGGTAAGAATCCTGATGTTTTCTGAAAATGTATCAATCAGCATTATCTCCATTTAGTTACAAACGATGATCGCTTTAGATGCCAACTTTTTTTTTCTTTGTTATCATCACCAGCACCTCACTGCTCTGAGCAGACTCTCAGATATAGAGGCAAAAAGAGAGAGGCTGGGAGAAACATAACACAGAAGGCTCCCCAGTGCTCTAGTACTCAGTATGCTGAACCGGGCCTTGAACTTGGTCACATACATGGCAAAGCATGTACCTTCCCAGATGAGCTATCTTACAGGCCTCCACTTTAGATGTTTTCACATGGAATTTGAAACTCTACAAATTAAAAGTTATTTGTGGGCATTAATTGAGTTGAATGTATGAAGAGATTTAAGATAAAGTAACCATGTCCTACTATTGAACATCTAATAAAATGTTGTCTGTTTTATAGTAAAAATTAATTAGTATTTCCAGACTATTATAATTATATTAAGCCTTTAATAGACAACACACTTTAATTCAAAACAGGAACAAAATGCTTTATATAAAATGATTAAAGTAAAATTGGATCATAAATAGAAGTGTAAGTTCTTAACATATGTTCCCTGTAAGCAATACACAATGACCTCATACTATATTTTAAAACCCTCCCTAAGAGTATTTATCATCAAAGCTGGTGACTAAGTAAACAATAGAATACAGGCTTACTTTGATTGAGCTAAACAATTCAAATTTGTGAAGGTGATAATCATTTTGTAGAACATACAGGTCTATAAAAAGACTTAATAAGTCTTAGCTAATCTATAGTTTATTTTTAGGGAAAGTATTGAAGTTAACATTAAAAACTAATTGTACCATTATTCCTTACAACTTTCAGTTTATTTGGCAGATGACTTAGGGAGAGACACTGCATTTTGGTTTAGAGATTTCACATTGCATGGAAGTGAAGGTACCAGGATTCTAGGTCACAGTTGCCAAAAACTAGGTATCTTAAGTGGCAGACATCTTCAGATCTCTGGGTTTCAATATTTTTACTAGTAAAGATGCAATGACTTCTACATTTTTTTCTGTTTTCTTTTTTAAAATGGTGTTTTTTAAATATTTACTTATTCTTGTATTATTGGATAGAGACAGAGAAATTGAGAGAGGAGGGAGAGATAGTGAGTGAAAGAGATAGAGAGACACTTGCAGCCCTGCTCTAATGTTTCAGATCTTTCCCCCTGCAGGTGGGGACCAAATGCTTGAACTCAGGTCCTTGTGTACTGTAATGCACTTGTATTTTGAGAACCTCATCCTAAAGTCATACAGTCACAAACCTTCCCATATTTCTTTTTTTTTTAATTTTTTATTTAAGAAAGGATTAATGAACAAAAACATAAGGTATGAGGGGTATAACTCCACACAATTCCCACCACCCAATCTCCATAACCCACCCCCTCCCATGATAGCTTTCCCATTCTCTAGCCCTCTGGGAGCATGGACCCAGGGTCATTGAGGGTTGCAGAAGGTAGAAGGTCTGGCTTCTGTAATTGCTTCCCCGCTGAACATGGGCGTTGACTGGTCGGTCCATACTGCCAGTCTGCCTTTCTCTTTCCCTAGTAGGGTGTGTCTCTGGGGAAGCTGAGCTCCAGGACACATTGGTGGGGTCTTCAATCCAGGGAAGCCTGGCCAGCATCCTGGTGGCATCTGGAACCTGGTGATTGAAAAGAGAGTTAGCATACGAAGCCAAACAATTTGATGAGCAATCATGGATCCCAAGCTTGGAATAGTGGAGAGGAAGTGTTTTATAGTACACTCTAATTTCATCTCAGGTAGTTCACTTTCTAACAAAGTCCCATAACTTAGATATACACCAGTTTCTGTGAGAGAGAGCTTATGTTCACACGTATCCATAAACCTTCCCGTATTTCTAACATGAGAGAATAGCATTCAGTTGTGCCTTTCTCTTCCATGAAGATACATCATGCAGATGAGGTTAATTATTAGGGAAAGAATGAAATCATATTGTTATCTGCTCCCTAAATTTTAAAATTAACTACCCCCTCCAAAAAAGGAAAGAAAAACACTAGAAAGTATAACAACTCTAATGTAGCAAAAGAATAGGTACTGATATATTTTCTACAAATTGAAAAAATTATAATAACCTTTGTCCATAAAGAAAGCAGGCATTAGTCTTACAACCTTATGGTTATGAGTAGAATGAAATTTAGTGAGGGAAATTTACTTTCTTAAGAGAATTGTGCCTATGCTTCTAGCTAAATCGTGAGAGACCTAAATGAAGTTGAGTTTTGTCACCAGAAAATACTCATCAACAAAGTGATCAGATCAAAATGACAATAAGAAGAGAGATAGAGAGAAGAGGAGAAAAGTAGAAAAAGGGAGGGCACTTAAGGGAATTAAAACAGGACAAGTATCTAGTTCACAATTTTGATCCTGTTTGTTACTAGCACTTTACTTCTCTTA
The DNA here is from genome assembly GCF_950295315.1 of Erinaceus europaeus. Taxonomy (NCBI): domain Eukaryota; kingdom Metazoa; phylum Chordata; class Mammalia; order Eulipotyphla; family Erinaceidae; genus Erinaceus; species Erinaceus europaeus. The sequence goes on from NC_080171.1 coordinate 22,558,882, forward strand.
TAAGATCCTTCTCATATAAAAAGTAAGAACAGAAGATAAAATTATGTTTCTTCTATGTTACAATATAAAATTAAAAGAAGGACATGTTTTTAATTAAGTTATTTTCCCTCAATTTTTATAAGAAAATAAACTGTCATCTGGGATTCATTTTAAATTCTTTTTAGCCCTATTGCAAACTTTATTTTCATTAGTGTTTTGCTGCTTTTTTGAAAAGATCTGTGCAAACTGACCCCAGTATGGATAATTGGAAAAGGATTCCCTAACTAAATCATCATTCACTTCTGATGTTCCTGAGACATAAATTCAAACAGTAAAACTACACTAAGTTGTCTTTAGTGGATACCAAGATAACTGAGAATAAGCAACTTTCAGCTGGAATTTATGATGAGGCAAAGTCCATTAGTGATCCAGCAACCTCACATGAATTCTGGGAGGGTTTTAGGGACTGAACTAAGCCTTCTAATTAGCTTCAGACTGAATCATATTAGAAATTGAGCTCTATTCCCCTTTGTGCCAGGTGCTCTTGACTGTAGGATGCTTTGGGGAAAATGTTAACCCTTCAGGGTCTGCAAGGTCCTACTTTGAGTGGCGTGATAATTAACAACAAAGAACTCACATTTCAGATAAATACCTCTGGGTCTCTTTCCTATGCGTAGAGGTTATATATCATTGATGCTACCTCCTAAGAATAGTCAGAAATACAATCTTTAGGTAACTCCATTAGCAGAAGACTGGAAGATACTTTTGATTCTCTCACAATTCCTCTTATACCCGACTGCATCACATTTTCTTTCATGTTAAATATATATATTTTTAAATATAGTTTCACTGGAGTTTCTAGCCAGTATATAAATTTGCATGCTCTAAATGTACAAGAACTCAATAGGGGAAATAAAGAAATTTATCTTCTCAAGAAATCTACAACTGTCTAAATAGTATATTTATCAGTGGCACCCTATGGAACATATCTTTTTCTAAACAAAAATCTAACATCAAATTTTGATGTTTCTTAACCTATATACTCCACCATTGCAAGGTGAAACTATTCATATAAATCTTTCTATTGCACTGTTAACCATATAACTTGAATCCTGAACAGTGCAGTCCTCTGTTTTTCCCTTTTAATTTATCTTCTGTTAAATTTAACAAACCAAATCTTCTGAGTACTAATGACAGACTTTTTCTGGATAGGCTATACTAATCTGCTACATTCTAATTTTAGTGCCTTGTGCCCTATTACGTGCAGATCAAATTAATGATTGCAATTTCAGTACAGAATTACAGTATTCTACTTTCTGGATTTATTTCAAGTAATAATGTTAGAGTCTTCTTTTAATTATTTAGAATACATTCTGAGTGCTGCTCTTAAATATTTGATATATTTTAAATAAATATACAAATGTCAGTATATGCAATATCAAGAAAGAGTTTATAGGAATACAGAAGCATTATTTGACACTATTCATTATTTTATGTTGTTTCCTAGTTCTGTTTCTTCCTTTAGCTATGATTATTTCTGCAACCATAGCATTGCTAATATCATAATATCAGAATAGAATTTTTCTCCATTTCTTTTTTTTTTACTGCTCAGTGAACTCAGTTGGAGACTGTTCATGTTTGGTATTTTAAATATCATGATACATCAGAAGACCATGAATTGGATATTTTAATCTCTAGTTCAAAATTAAAAAATAGAGGAAGATGGCGGACTGAGAAGCTGCTAGCAGCATGTGCTCTGATCACATCTTCTGGAAATGGTAGGATTTTCTGCCTTTAGCAGGCCAGTCAATAAGGGGTCCTAGTGGTGACACCAAAGAGGTGACTATAATTTAATTTGGGTTAAGAATTAGAGTAAAGGTGACACGGACTAGCAGGCGGGCTTCTCCAGACTTCCCAGGTGGCAGCGGGCAAGGCAGGTGTGCCAGACATTGTCCTCCACCCCGGAAGGTGGCTCCACCGCTGGTTGCAGAGTGCTGCTGGGCGGCCAGCAGAGGACCCAGAGGGAGCACTATAGCTCGGGGGCTTTCTCTTGGGAGTCTCCAGGGACCACCGTGACCCTGAGGGCGGATCCAAAGACTTCTTAAATATAGCTCTCATTGGATCAAAAGACTTGGAGCTAGTTTTCATATTCGAGAAATCCTTTAAAAAAGTCTGGGGGGGGGGTTTCCCGGAAGATGGCAGACTGAGAAGCCGCTAGCCGCTGAGCTCCGAACACATCTCCTGGAAATAGTAGGATTTTCTGCCTTTAGCAGGCCAGCCAATAAGGGGCCATAGCGGTAACACCAAGGAGGTGACTATAACTTAATTTGGGTTAAGAATTAGAGAAGGGGGAAAAAAATTCTTTTTTCTTCCTTTTAATTTTCAAGCATACCTCCTCCCCCCCCGCCATAAGCAATTCCTGGGGACCAGCTCCTAGCAGGATACCCCACACCACCAAACAGGGTGCTTTTTTGAATTCACTGATACACATTTGGGAAGTTCCTTGCACTGCTCTTTAATTATAACTCTTTTTCTTATCTTCTCCCTTTTCTCTCTCTTGTCTCTCTGTCTCTTTTTTTTAATCTTGTCATACACTTCTTTCTTGTTTGCCTTTCTGAATTTGTGAATTACTTTGGGGAAGAAATCTGACTCAGAGTGGACTCTCTATGTGTGTATCTCTACTCTAATTCCCTTTCCCCTCTTGTTACCCCTAGAATATACAGTGGATAGTAGATTTGCATAACTGTCTATTCTTGCTATCCTCTCTTTCTTTACTCTTTCTTCCCTGGGATTTGGTTACTATTTTTTTCACGGACTGCAGAAATTGTTTGGCTAACTGGTAACGATTAAACTACTTCAATACTTACTTCAGTGGCTACTGTAATTCCGGAGGTTGGTGAGTGCAATTGTCATAAAGGTATTTAGTACAGTGTTACTTGTACTCAAGACACAACAACTGAGGAACAACAGAGCATAAAAAAAGAAACACATAAATAAAAAAATGGGTAGATCAAAAACAAATAAGACTGCTACTCCAATTAATGAAGAAAAGAGCCCAGAAGAAACTACAAATCAGCCAGAAGTAACCATAGATAAGAAAAGTGTGCAAGCAATAATAAACTTATTAATCACAGAAATGAAAACAACATTGGAGGAAAGGAATGGAGAATTAGGGAAACAACAGTTGAAACCCCCAAGGAAAATACTGATTATCTTGAGGCAATTAGAGAACTGAAAGCTGAAATAGCTGTAATGAAGAAAGAAGCTGAGGCAAGAGAAAGCAGATTAACAGAAGCAGAAAACAGAATTAGTCAGACAGAGGATGAGTTAGATAAAACGAAGAAAGAGGTGAAAGAGCTTAAAAAGAGATTAAGAGACACTGAAGACAACAACAGAGACATATGGGATGATCTCAAAAGAAGTAACACTCGTATAATTGGCCTGCCAGAGGAAGAAAGAGAGGAAGGGGAAGCAAAAATTCTAGAGGAAATAATAGAAGAAAACTTCCCAGACCTGAATAACACAAAGGATATCAAGGTTCAAGAGGCCCAGAGAGTACCAAACAGAATCAACCCAGACCTGAAGACACCAAGACACATCATAGTCACAATGAGAAGAAGTAAGGATAAAGAAAGGATCCTAAAGGCTGCAAGAGAGAAACAAAAAGTCACATACAAGGGAAAACCCAGAAGATTATCTGCAGACTTCTCCACTCAAACTCTAAAAGCCAGAAGGGAGTGGCAAGATATCTATCGAGCCCTGAATGAAAAAGGTTTTCAAACAAGGTTAATATATCCTGCTAGACTTTCATTCAAACTAGATGGAGGGATCAAAACTTTCTTAGACAAACAACAGTTAAAGGAGGCAACCATCACCAAGACGGCCCTGAAAGACGTTCTAAAAGACCTCTTATAAACAAGAACATCACTATAATACTCGCAATATATCAGAGCAAACAAATTTTTTTTAGAACAATGGCACTACAGTACATTAAATCCATAATATCAATAAATGTCAATGGCTTAAACTCACCCATCAAAAGGCACAGAGTGGGGGGATGGTTTAGAAAACATAACCCAACCATATGCTGCTTGCAAGAATCCCATCTGTCACAACAAGATAAACACAGACTTAAAGTGAAAGGATGGAAAACTATCATACAGGCTAACGGACCACAAAAAAGGGCAGGAACAGCCATTCTCATCTCAGATATGATAGATTTTTAAATTAAATAAAGTAATAAAAGATACACAAGGACATTACATAATGATTAGAGTATCAATCAGCCAAGAAGACTTAACAATTATTAACATCTATGCACCCAACGAGGGACCATCTAAATACATTAAGCATCTACTGAAAGAATTTCAAAAATACATCAATAGTAATACAATAATAGTGGGAGACTTCAATACCCCACTCTCACAATTAGATCAACAAAGCAGAGAACCAATAAAGATACAAGAGAATTGAATGAAGAGATCGACAGACTGGACCTCTAGGACATTTTCAGACTCCTTCACCCCAAAAAACTGGAATACACCTTCTTTTCAAATCCACATAACACATACTCAAGGATAGACCACATGTTAGGCCACAAAGACAGCATCAATAAATTCAAGAGCATTGAAATCATCCCAAGTATCTTCTCAGACCACAGTGGAGTAAAACTAACATTTAACAACAAACGGAAAATTATTAAAAGACACAGAATTTGGAAACTAAACAACATGCTCCTTAAGAACCACTGGGTCAGAGACTCACTCAAACAGGAAATTCAAATGTTCCTGGAAACTAATGAAAATAAAGACACAAGCTATCAAAATATTTGGGACACAGCTAAAGCAGTACTGAGAGGGAAACTTATAGCCATACAATCACATATTAAACACCAAGAAGAAGCTCAAATGAACAACCTTACTGCACACCTCAAGGACTTAGAGGAAGAGGAACAAAGGAACCCTAAAGCAACCAGAAGGACAGAAATCACTAAAGTTAGAGCAGAAATAAACAACATCGAAAATAAAAGAACCATACAAAAGATCAATGAAGCCAAATGTTGGTTCTTTGAAAGATTAAACAAAATTGACAACCCCCTAACCAGACTAACCAAACAAAAAAGAGAGAAGACTCAAATTAATAGAATTATAAACGATGGAGGAGATATCACAACTGACACCACAGAAATCCAGAGAATACTGCGAAACTTCATTGAAGAACTATATGCCACCAAGCTAGAGAATCTGGAAGAAATGGAACAATTCCTAAAAACCTATGCACTTCCAAAACTGAACCAAGAAGAATTACAAAATCTAAATGCACCAATCACAGACAAAGAAATTGAAACCGGTATTAAGAATCTCCCCAACAACAAAAGTCATGGACAAGATGGCTTCACAAACGAATTCTACAAAACTTTCAGGAAACATTTAATACCCATACTTCTTAAGCTTTTCTATAAGATTGAAGAAACAGGAATACTCCCTTCCACCTTCTATGAAGCCAACATCACCCTGATACCAAAAGCTGATAGGGACAGAACAAAAAAGGAAAACTACAGACCAATATCTCTGATGAACATAGATGCCAAAATATCAAACAAGATCTTGGCCAACCGGATACAGCAACACATCAAAAAGATTGTTCATCATGACCAAGTGGGATTCAACCCAGGAATGCAAGTCTGGTTCAACATCCGTAAGTCAATCAAGGTCATTCACCACATCAATAAAAGCAAAGCCAAAAACCACACGATTATCTCAATAGATGCAGAGAAAGCCTTTGACAAAATCCAACACCCGTTCATGCTCAAAACTCTACAAAAAAAGGGAATAAATGGGAAATTCCTCATGATATTGGAGTCTATATATAGCAAACCTACAGCCAACATCATACTCAATGGACAGAAGCTGAAAGCATTCCCCCTCAGATTGGGGACTAGACAGGGCTGTCCACTGTCACCGTTACTCTTCAACATAGTATTGGAAGTTCTTGCCATAGCAATCAGGCAAGAGGAAGAAATCAAAGGAATACAGATTGGAAGGAAAGAAGTCAAGCTCTCACTATTTGCAGATGATATGATAGTATACATAGAAAGACCTAAAGAATCCAGTAGAAAATTACTGGAAATTATTAGGCAATATAGCAAGGTATCAGGCTACAAAATCAATGTAAAAAAATCAGTGGCATTTCTTTATGCAAACACTAAATCTGAAGAAGAAGACATCCAGAACTCACTCCCATTTACTGTTTCAGCAAAATCAATCAAATACCTAGGAATAAAGTTGACCAAAGAAGTGAAAGACTTGTATGCTGAAAACTATGAGTCACTACTCAAGGAAATAGAAGCTGATACGAAGAAATGGAAAGATATCCCATGCTCATGGATTGGAAGAATAAATATTATCAAAATGAATATTCTCCCCAGAGCCATATACAAATTTAATGCAATACCCATCAAAGTTCCACCAAGCTTCTTTAAGAGAATAGAACAAACACTACAATCATTTATCTGGAACCTGAAAACACCTAGAATTGCCAAAACCATCTTAAGGAAAAGAAACAGAAATGGAGGCATCACACTCCCAGACCTTAAACTATATTATAAATCCATCATCATCAAAACAGCATGGTACTGGAACAAAAAGAGGCACACAGACCAGTGGAACAGAATTGAAAGCCCAGAAGTAAATCCAACACCTATGGGCATCTAATCTTTGATAAGGGGGCCCAAAGGATTAAATGGAAAAAAGAGGCTCTCTTCAATAAATGGTGCTGGGAAAACTGGGTTGAAACATGCAGAAGAATGAAATTGAACCACTTTATCTCACCAGAAACAAAAATCAACTCCAAATGGATCAAAGACCTAGATGTCAGACCAGAAACAATCAAATACTTAGAGGAAAACATCGGTAAAACAGTTTCCCACCTACACCTCAAGGACATCTTTGATGAATCAAACCCAATTACAAGGAAGACTAAAGCAGAAACAAACCAATGGGACTACATCAAATTGAAAAGCTTCTGTACATCCAAAGAAACTAGTAAACAAACAGAGAGACCCCTCACAGAATGGGAGAAGATCTTCACATGCCAGACATCAGACAAGAAACTAGTCACCAAAATATATAAAGAGCTCAGCAAACTTAGCACCAAAAAAGCAAATGACCCCATCCAAAAATGGGCAGAGGATATGAACAAAACATTCACTACAGAGGAGATCCAAAAGGCTAACAAATATGAAAAACTGCTCTAGGTCACTGACTGTCAGAGAAATGCAAATTAAGACAACACTAAATACCACCTCACTCCTGTAAGAATGGCATACATCAAAAAGGACAACAGCAACAAATGCTGGAGAGGATGTGGGGACATAGGAACCCTTTTACATTGCTGGTGGGAATGTAAATTGGTACAGCCTCTGTGGAGAGTAGTCTGGAAAACTCTCAGAAGGCTAGACATGGACCTTCCATATGATCCAGTAATTCGTCTCCTGGGGTTATACCCCAAGGACTCCATAACACCCAACCAAAAAGAGGTGTGTACTCCTATGTTCATAGCAGCACAATTCATAATAGCTAAAACCTGGAAGCAACCCAGGTGCCCAACAACAGATGAGTGGCTGAGAAAGCTGTGGTATATATACACAATGGAATACTATGCAGCTATCAAAAACAATGAACCCACCTTCTCTGAGCCATCTGGGACAGAGCTAGAAGGAATTATGTTAAGTGAACTAAGTCAGAAAGATAAAGATTAGTATGGGATGATCCCACTCATCAACAGTTGTTGACTAAGAAGATCTGAAAGGGAAACTAAAAGCAGGACCTGACCAAATTGTAAGTAGGGCACCAAAATAAAAACCCAGTGGTGAGGGGTAGACATGCAGCTTCTTGGGCCAGTGGGGGGTGGGAGTGGGCGGGAGGGATGGGTCACAGTCCTTTGGTGGTGGGAATGGTGTTTATGTACACTCCTAGCAAAATGTAGACATATAAATCACTAGTTAATTAATATGAGAGGGGGAAAATCAATTGTATGTCTCAAAGTTTTTCAAAACACAAACTGAATCTTTTTAATATATAGGCGGTGTATTTGATATGCGGACTCTCTCAAAAGCCTAAACCAAGTAGATTATAAGCATCCAATAGCACAGCTATATACAAGATATTGGATACTGTACAGAAAACCATAACAAAGGGACTTTTCAAAGTTAACCCAATTAACAAATAATGTGATGATAACATTAACTATCGATTGTCTTTTTGAACCCTAAGACAGCAGGAACCTCACATCTCCACTATAGAGCCCCTACTTCCCCCAGTCCTGGAACCCTTGGATAGGGCCCACTTTCCCGTATGCATCTCCCAATCCAAACCAAATAATATTGCATCCACCGATCACAACCTAACCAATGCAATGATAGCCACCTCAACATGCTTCACCTCAGACTGTGTCCAGAGACTTCACATGTGGAATGACAACCCTTCAGCTTCATTACTCGGGTGAGACCTTTCTTTTTATAGTACACTCTAATTTCATCTCAGGTGGTTCACTTTCTAACAAAGTCCCAAAACCTAGATATACACCAGTTTCTGTGAGAGAGAGCTTATGTGCACACGTATCCATAAACTACTGCAAAATATATACCTGAAAGCAGAAGTACACTAGAGTTTGCAGTGAGTACCTCCCTAACACTTCCTCTCCACTATTCCAAGCTTGGGATCCATGATTGCTCAACAAATTGTTTGGCTTCATATGTTAACTCTCTTTTCAATCACCAGGTTCCAGATGCCACCAGGATGCTGGCCAGTCTTCCCTGGATTGAAGACTCCACCAATGTGTCCTGGAGCTCAGCTTCCCCAGAGACACACCTTACTAGGGAAAGAGAGAGGCAGACTGGCAGTATGGACTGACCAGTCAACGCCCATGTTCAGCGGGGAAGCAATTACAGAAGCCAGACCTTCTACCTTCTGCAACCCTCAATGACCCTGGGTCCATGCTCCCAGAGGGCTAGAGAATGGGAAAGCTATCATGGGAGGGGGTGGGTTATGGAGATTGGGTGGTGGGAATTGTGTGGAGTTGTACCCCTCTTACCTTATGTTTTTGTTCATTAATTCTTTCTTAAATAAAAAATTAAAAAAAACAAAAACAAAATTAAAAATATATATGAACTATGAATTCAGCAAGGATCAGTTGGAGTCTCTATTATCTCATCTTTCAGAATGAAGTGTGCCCAGCCATATTCAAATTAATTTGTTTCACCTAAAATAAGAAATAAATAAGGAAGAATATTTCTTGTATTAAGCACTTTGAGTCATATACAATAAAGCATGCAAAAATGAAATAAAATGATTAGTGTATGAAATTTTAAGGATCAATATTACTGAACTAACAGTAGATTTTTGACTAGTGGTAATAGAATAAATGATGAATAAAGACACTCTGAGCTCAATAAATCTTGGAGTTTATGTTGGAGGAAGGAAAGTACATTGTGAAAAGTTGAATTACAGCAAAACATTTTAATAGGGATGTCTTAGAAGGAGAAAAACATATCTATTTAGATATTTTAGGACTAATTTTGTTAGCAGCAGAAGGAACAGATAGGTGCAAAGTTAAGGCAGGCATACTATTCAAACTTCCAACAGAAAGTTATGATGATTAAGGCAGAGGTGGCAAATGATGGAGAAAGAGTCTGAAGGGTGTCAACTTTAAGACAAAAGCAACAGGGTCACATAGGGAGAAGATGATGGTAAAAGAACAGACCAGAAAAAGAAGACAAGTTTTGGGATTTGGCCGGTAGCACAGCGGGTTAAGTGCATGTGGCGCAAAGCACAAGGACGGGCCTAAGGATCCTTGGTCGAGCCCCTGGCTCCCCACCTGCAGGGAAATCGCTTCACAGTCAGTGAAGCAGGTCTCTGCTGGTGTCTATCTTTCTCTCCTCCTCTCTGTCTTCCCATCCTCTCTCTATTTCTCTCTGTCCTACCCAACAATGATGACATCAATAACAATAACAACAATAACTACAACAGTAAAAAATGGCAATGAAAGGGAATAAATATTTTTAAAAAGATATATATTAAAAAGAAGAAGACAAGTTTCTTACTTATAAAAGAATTCATTGTAAGTTATTTCACAGAGGCAAGTAAGAATGGAATGGATGCACCTGTCTCAGGAGAGGAAGTGTGATACAGCTATTTTCCTTTTTTTTTTTTTTTCCCTATCAGAATTGCTTTGGTTATTTGTGATCCATTGTGGTTTCACACAAATTTCATAATCATTCAATTCCTTTATGAATTACACTAGTATTTTTGGTAGGAATTACACTGAACCTATAGGTTGGTTTTGGTAATATAATAGTAATTACTTAGTAGTAATAACTATTAATACTTTTCTGATTCATGAACACAAGACACTGTTCTAGTTCTTCATGTTCCCCTCTATTTCATTTTCCAATACTTGTAATTTTCATTGCAAAGGTACTTACCTTCCTTTATTGAATTTATGCCAATGTATTTTATTATTTTTAATTTCTATTTTAAATGGAATTATTTACTTCTACTCCATTCCTCTTAATCATTATTTGTGTATAAAGATGAGATAGACTGACATATATTGATTTTATATCCTGACCCTTGAATTCAACAAAAGAGGTGAAATTAAAACTGAATATGCAGAACATAGGAGAATATTAGGTGATACACAATGCAAATATATTGGACAAGCAAGCTTATATGAATTCATGCTTACAGTCATACCACATCTCAAGACTGAACATGTGATTCAATTAAGTAGTGATAATGTGCATCCAAATTTAATGAAAGCAACAATATTATTTTCCTATTAAACGTAGTTACATAGTTGGAAAAATCTTGCACATATTTAGATTCCACCTGTGATTAATTTACACCATAGTTTCATTTGTGATTTGTTAAATATTATTCAATATTATTTAGTATTTTATTGTTCATTTTATGAAGTTTAGTGATGGATTTTTATGTTACTGAACATCTTTACATTGTTAAGGAAAGTTTGCATAAGAGGGCTAGGAGGTGGCACACCTGGTTAAATGCATATAGTACTGTGTGCAAGGATCTGGGTTCCAGGCTCTCCACCTGCACTGGAGACACTGCATAAACACTGAAGCAGGCCTACAGGTGTTTCTCTTTCTCTGTCCCTCTCTGTGTCTTCCCTTTTTGAAAACTTTCTCAACCCAGAAGGCTGTACAATCTTTCTTTTTTTAATATTTATTTATTTATTCCCTTTTGTTGCCCTTGTTGTTTTATTACTGTAGTTATTATTGATGTTGTTGTAGGATAGGACAGAGAGAAATGGAGAGAGGAGGGGAAGACAGAGAGGGGGAATGAAAGATAGACACCTGCAGATTAGCTTCATCACCTGTGAAGCAACTTCCCTGCAGGTGGGGAGCCTGGAGCTCAAACCAGGACCCTTATGCCTGTCCTTGTACTTTGCATTATGTGCGCTTAACCCGCTGCACTACTGCCCAACTCCTACAATCTTTCTTTGAAATACAGAATTCTCTGGTTATTATTCACTGTTATTTGTGCATTGTTCTTTTGTCTGTTTACTAGAGAAATATACTAACTGCTGGTACTCCAAAATCTTTTTGTTTGGTATTGAATTAGGATAAAGACAGAGAAATTGAGAGGGAAAGGAGAAAGAGAGAGACACTAGCAACACTATTTCACTGCTCATGAAATTTCTCCTCTACAGGGACATGTGTACACTCCACTGAGTGCGCCAGAACAGGACACTCCAAAATGGATTAAGGTATATATGTATACATATTTAACCTGTGAGGTTAAGAGAAAAGCCCCAAATACTGAGAACAGCCATTGACCCAAAAACAACTGTTCCTTGTTCTGCGTAAATATTTCCACCTGTGCCCACGCTGTGATAACTATAAAACGGTGGGACAAGAAGTGATCGAGGTCGCAGACGCTCCCCTTGCTTGAAAGGGTGTCGGCGGCCCAAACTTAAGTTTCCTAATAAAGGCTCTTGCTATTGTGTGTGATTCTGGTCTTCTTTGTGTGAGATTGGGACTCACTCGAACTTCTGGGCATAATATATGGGGGCTTGTCTGGGATCCCCATCTCACTAAAAGAACGCCAGCTTCACTGAGCTTTCAAGATTGGTCAAACTTATCTGCAGTGAGAGACACTTGGAGTAGAATGTGGACGCGCTGGGCAGCTCCAGCTCCAGGGTTCTGGGAGATGGCCCAGATCCTGTTGTAGAGGATTGGATCCCCCTCACAAATTTTGAAGGGAGAGTCAGTCATTTCCATGAAGTGGCGAAAAGCCATCCTCCCATCTGCAGGGAAGCGGGGAGAGGCCTTCCTCCTACCAGTTGGTTCAGAGTATTGGCGTCTGGGCCGCTGGAGTTTTCTTTGTGTATGTTGTCTCTGTATTTTCTTTTTGTGAGTTGTCTCTGTATTTCTTCAGTTTTGTCTTTAAGTCCAAAGTCAAGAGTCAGGTTACTTCGACTCCTCTGACTATGGTCCTGAATCATTTTAGAAAATTCAAACATAAGAGCTCATGGTTTGAATCTAGAGGTAAAACAGGACCAGATGATTACTTATTGTCAAAATGAGTGGCCAACCTTCTCTACCAATTGCCCCCCCAAAGGAACGTGGGACCTGCCTACTATCTATGCCACCAAAGATGTCATCTTAGGACATCCAGGATACCCAGACCAGATTTCTTATATCCTTACTTGGCAGGATGTGGTAGAGAACCCCCCCTCTTGGCTAAAACTTTTTCTTCCTCCACAGGGTTTGCGACCTACCGTTCTTGCTTTAAAGGATTCTCGTTGTCAGCCTACTGCCTCTCCCACCTTCCCTCTCACTCCCCCCTCCTACCCTATTCTCCAAGGTGGTCCCAAAGAAGACCTCCTAGAGTACCCTCCTCCCTACCAACCTCAACCTCCCCCAGTCCCCGGCAGCAGGCCAGGACTTACGGAGCCCTCCTCGTATGAGAGCCTGTACAGCCCAGAGGACACCTGATTCAGTGGCCCTGTCCCTCCGAGCCCTAGGACTCCCGTATAAGAATGGTGAACAATTGATGCAGTGTTGGGCATTTTCCACTAGTGACCTTTATAATTGGAAAATGCAGAACCCTAAGTTTTAAGAAAAACCAGCAGCACTCATTGACCTGTTAGATTCTGTTGTTTTTACCCATCAGCCATCCTGGGACAACTGCCAACAGCTTTTACAGGTTCTCTTTACCACAGAATAAAGAGAAAGGATCCTCTCAGAAGCCCAAAAACTTGTGCCTGGGGTGGACAGGAACTCCACCTTAAACCCAGTCCTGATAGATACCAGTTTCCCTCTGATAAGACCCACCTGGGATTTTAACTCACCTAAAAGTAAGGAAATGCTCTGGGTCTATCAACAGACTCTAATGGGTGGTCTCTGGGTGGCAGCATACCAGCCCACCAATTTGACTAGGATTGATAATGTGCAAGAGGAAAAGACAGAAACCCCAGTTGCTTTCTTAGAAAGAATTATGGAGGCATATTGAATGTTCACTCCCCTAGATCCAGAAGCTCCAGAGAATAAGTCAGTAGTAATTGTGGCCTTTATAAACCAAGCTGCCCCTGATATCTGGAAAAAATTCCAGAAAATAGATAGATTAGCAGATAAGTCTTTACAGGAACTACTGGCAGTAGCAGAGAAAGTCTTTAACAACCGAGAAATCCCTGAAGAATGCCAATTATGGGCAATAACAGCAGCTAATGAGTGACAGACTCGGAACCTCACTAAGGCATTGTTGGCAGCTACCACAGAACGCCCTTGGTGGAAAGGCTGAGAGGCCCATTCTCCCCAAAGGTTTGAAAAGAGCAGAGGTCCATAAGGGAGGGAGAAAAGAAGCTCCTTTAAGATCAGTGTGCATATTTCATGGAGATGGGTCACTGGGCCAGAGAGTGTCCAAGAAGAAAGGGGAGATAAAAGGACACTGGGGCCAATAAGACAAAAATCCTAGAACTGGGCGAGCTCAGTGACTACGGCCGACGGGGTTCGGGTCCCCTCCCTGAACCCAGGGTAACTTTAACAATAGAGGGGAAACCTGTTAGCTTTTTAGTAGGTATGGGGGGTGGGGGAGGCTCAACATTCAGTGTTAACCCAGTCCATGGGAAAACTATCCAAACAAAAGACCTGGGTACAAGGAGCAACTGGCATGAAACAATATTCATGGACCACCCGGAGGACTGTGGACTTGGGGAAGGGACACGTATCTCATTCTTTTATGCTTATTCTCGAATGCCCCTACCTCCTTCTTGGGAGAGACCTGCTTTCTAAGATGGGAGCAACCATTACTTTCCAGCCCCTAGGACCAGTATTTGGGACCACCAGCTCCATGTCAATTCCTATCCTTGCCTTAAATGTGACTGATGAAGCTTCCTTTAACCCAGCAGCCTTGCTCCCTGATCCCGAATTGGATGCTCCCTTGCATGGCTGCTCTGGGATTCTGAACTGTGCATCTAGCCTCCAGGAAGAGCTGAGGGACCAGCCTTTGGAGGGAGCAGGAGTGAACTGGTGTACTGGTGGGAGCATGCCCAGAAAAGAAACTTCCTAAATTTTTTTCTAGGCAGGGTGGTAAACTAAGCCTGCCTGTTCCATCCGTGCAGCCAATCACATCACAGAGATCCTGCTCCACAGATTGGCAAAGACTGCAGTCAGTCATTCCTCTAGCCGCACCTGCCCCTCCTGGGGGTGGGTGGGGGGAGTGGCTGTGAGCTAAGGAAAAAATTTTTTCACCAAGAATGTCTGTTTTAAATTTGTGTGCTAACTTTGTTTTCACTAATGTGTGTTAACCCTCTGAAATAACTAGATTTTGTTTTAAGTTTTAAATAAGATTTAGTTAAGCTGAATGTGATTTTAAAGATCCTGACTTGTAGAGTTGGCACACCTTTACCAGACTAAAATATAAGACAGTTTCATCCTTCTGATAGCTAATATCAGCATCAGTTCATTAGAGATTTTCTGAGATCTCTAGGCGTGGTGAGACGCCTCTGCAGTCTCTAACACTAAATATTCTAAATATCACCAGCACCCTAATACCAACTGCCACTGTAACAAAATCCGTGCTTAGTCTGGCTTTCTAATGACCCAGTCAGGGTAGAACAGTGGCCTTGCCAGGAATAAAGGGTTAAACATGATATTCCTGGCCTGATAAATTTTTTTTTATTCGGCAGATGTGATTCAACAAAATTATTTAGTCTAATATTGTCATCTAAAATAAATGTAACAGTAAAAATTTATTTTTAAACATTTAAGCTATGAGGTTTATCTTAGCTTTTTAAGTGAAAGATCAATTAAGTTGTGTACCCACCCTTGTTTATAGCTGCCCTAAGGGTGTGATAAGCTTTGTGATAAACAAAGATTCTAACAAACTAAGTTTAAAATAGTTTAAGTGATTAAAAAAAAATAGTAAGCATTTTATCATGTTAATACATTAGGTATTGACTTTCTATAACACACTGGTATATTTTAATAAAGAGCCTTCTAAGATCATATGAAGGAACTCAAGCCAATTCTAACCATTAAACTTCTAACTTGGTACACATTATTTTCTCTTAAGTAAATAATTATAGGTACAATCTACAGATGAAGAACCGACTGCTCATATGGTAAGATTTAAAGACAAACATTTTTCTTTTTTATTTATGGGTGTGTGATGACTCCTAAAGTCACTCATCCTAAAATTTTTTTTCATTTTTTACAAGCGTCTTAAATTTTAACGCTTGACCTGCCATAGTGAGAGCACTTTACTGGCTCCTGCTTTGTTTAATTAAGATCCCGCTATGCAGAATTTGAAGACTAATCCCCATTGATAAAAGCCAGTGCTCTCTGGCAGATTGATGTAACTCACCTGCCCATGTTTGGTAAACAATTTTTTTTTTCTCAATTGGTACTTTTTCTAAATTTATGTGGGCTACAGCTCAAACAAGAAAAACTATAACCCTTAAGCTCAATTAATAAAAAAAGAAGGGGAATGTACCCCCCAGTATTCAGTTGGCTAAAGTATCAATGAAGTAACTTTACTAAACCTTCTTAATATTTACAGAAATTTGAATTGTCCATTTATTATATCTCATTGACAAAGCCACCCAATTTATAGAGACACATAGTCATAGAGACACATTTTTTTTTCTTTTTTCTTTTTTCAATGCTGGAATGTTTGTTTTCCTTTTATTATGGTGGATGACATTACTGCTCTTGGAAAATCCACAGAGTCCCTATTGGCAAGTCCTTACCATTAAAGGACACCATGCCAGTATATACTCCAGCTAACCTCACCAGCCTACCCAATTCTCTTTCTGCTGACCTAATTTTCGTGTCAGTTCTTCTCTACCTGGTCCTTGCCTCCTAGTTTTTCTTATTCCACAGCTGACCCTCTATGAAGAAGAAGAATTTCATCAGCTGGCACTGACCCACCAGAGGACCAGACTTGCTGTTTCTTCCCCTGGACATCACATCAACTGACTGCATCCCTTAAACTTGCTGGTGGACTTTGGGACAATCTCTCTATGCTGCTGGACGCATTGAAAATCAGCTCCAACAGTCCGTTGACTTTACCTCTGATAGCTTGGAGTCTCTCCAGAGACAGATGAACTCCCTTGCCAAGGTGGTACTCCAGAACTGCCATGGTTTGGACTTGATTTATGCTAAATAGTGTGATCTTTGTCTAGAAAAATGTTGTTTCTTTTGTAAATGAAATTAGATTTGTAAAACCGAAATGTTAATATCTTGCACAAACTTAGCTGTGATATTAAGAATTCCTTTTCCTCTTTCGCTACTAACTCCTGGTTCTCTTCTCCTTTAACTACTTGGCTTCTGCCTCTCCTAGGCCCTTTTCTAGCTATGGTAGCTCTATCGCTGATTATTCCTTGCCTCATTCAATTCCTCAAGAAACGCATACATGACATAATTAATGTTACAGTACAGAGAGTCTCAGTTCACCCTTACACTCGTATTCCTTTAGAGGAAAGAAATGCTCTAACTGACAATGATCCATAAACACAGTTCATTAATTAAAGAAATTAGGAGGAGATGTTGGGAACATGTGTGATCCTGATAGAGCTTAGGGAGAACCACCCCATCTTTGGATGGAAGTCTGAGAAGATAACCTCTTGGTAAGTCTCTTTCAACCGAGGTGAGCATAAGGGGGGAAACTCAGACTTGGTTCTTTCCTTCTTGACTCTCAGGCCCACAGATACCCCAGTACTTCCCTCCATTAACTGCAGGCCACATGGCCGCAGATTCACTCATTCAAAGTCACCTTCTGATCACAGAAGAACACACCTTATCACACACTTCATCACACACCTCAGACCCCAGACAAGAGAGATTCCAAACTATATGGCCTTTTGATAGTCATCTTCTCTCTGTCTCACCCTACGGGTTTAACCCCTATGCTTCTCTCAAATACCTTTGGATAATTAAGTTGCTTGTGTTATGGAAAATAACTGTCTTGTATCTCATCAATTCCTGTCATACCAACCCCCTACCTTAGGGGCATGCTGACTGTTAAGAAACCTGTAATTTCTGTCATATTGCAACAATAATTACCTCCATTGCTTTTCTATTTAACTCATGTCCACTTTGCCAATAAACGGACTCTAGGATTCTGGGACTCTAAGGACTCAGTTTCTAGATTCACGCTAAGAGTCCCCTGGTGTCTTTTACTTCGTGTCACCCCTGTCGTGAGCGAGAAAGAACCAGCCTGTTACCTTTCCCCTGGAGGACACCCTGCCGGAGAAGGAGAGAGACATCCCGAAAGGAGCAGCTTCATTGGAGATGGGGGTGAGGTGTGCTGGGGCTGTGGTGGCTACTGAACATGAGACTGTGTGGGCAGCCGCCCTGCCAGCAGGGACTTCGGCCCAAAAAGCTGAATTAATTGCCCTCACAAAAAGCCCTCAACCTGGGAAAAGGGAAAAGGGAAAAGGGAAAAGGAACCCATGCCTTTTGAGTGAGAGTTCAAACCTGAGCTAGAACCTGAGCCCCCAAGAGAAGAAAAGCTCTCACCTGAGCCTATTTTGGTGGATACTCCCTCTGCAAGCCCAATGGAGACATCTGGATGTGCTCCAGCAGAAGATATACCTACTGGTCAAGAAGTCACTGGAAACATGAGAGCCATCTTAATTGACTGGCTAGTAGTGCAGGTTCAAATGAAATTCAGGTTGTTGCAGGAGACTATGTATATGACTGTTTCTATTATTGATCAGTTCATGCAGAACAATTGTGTGCCCAAGAAGATGCTGTAGCTGTTTGATGTTACTGCTATGTTTTTTGCAAGAAAATAAGAGACGTACCCTCCAGAAGTTGGCGACTTTGCCTTTGTGACTGATAATACCTATACTAAGCACAAAATCAGACAGATGGAAATTCCTAGCAGATACCACAGCAAGACAAGTATGAGCTCCAGATAAAAAAGTTACCTCTCACTGACAAGCACAGTAACTGGTGAATAACAGCTGATGGTAAACTCATCTTACCCCAAGCTGTGGCCAAACACCTGCTACAGCATATACACAGAACCACCCACCTGGGACAAAGATAAATGGCCAAACTTTTGCAAAAAGCCAGCCTGAGAATCCACAACAAGAATCAACTGATTAAGGAAATAGTTGCAGAATGCAAATCCTGCAGACTTACAAATGCTAGCAACAAACCTAGAACTCCTGGGGGGGGGGGGTGAGTGAGAAAGGAACCAGACCAGGTGACTACTGGGAGATGGACTTCATTGAGGTAAAACCGGGAAAACATGGGTATAAATATGTTAGTGTTTGTAGATACCTTTTAAGGATGGTATCTACAAATGAAGCATTCCCAACTAAGAGAGAGATGACCCAGACAGTGGCGATGAAAATACTCAAAGAGATTTTTCCCATGTTTGGTATGCCCCTTTGATTAAAAATGGCTGAACTTTTGCAAAAATCCAGCCTGAGAATCCACAATAAGAGCCAACTGATTAAGGAAATAGTTGCAGAATGCAAAGCCTGCAGACTTGCAAATGCTAGCAACCAGTCTAGAACTTCTGGGTTGCGTGAGAAAGGAACCAGACCAGTTGCCTACTGGGAGATAGACTTCACTTAGGTAAATCCTAGAAAATATGGGTATAAATATATGTTAGTGTCTGTAGACAACTTTTCGGGATGGACTGAGGCATTCGCAACCAAAAGGGAGACAACCCAGACAGTGGTGAAGAAATTACTCGAAAAGATTTTCCCAGGTTTGGTATGCCCCTTTATTTAAGTTTAGATGGTGGTACAGCCTTTGCTTCCCAGGTAACCCAGAACTTGGTAGGTGTCCTTGGGGAAAAATGGAAATTATATTGTGCCTACAGGCCCCAAAGCTCAGGACAGTAAGAAAGAATGAATAGAACTCTAAAAGAGACCTTAACAAAATTAACCATGGAAAGTGGCATAGACTGGAAAACTCTCCTTCCCTTTGCCCTTTATAGAGTAAGAAATACCCCCCTATACTGCAAAGCTGATCCCATTTGAGATTATGTTCAGTTGTCCCCCTCCCATAATCCCAGCCTTGAGATCAGACTTGCTCGCTGATATTAATCATCAGAAACTGCTTGCCTCTTTACAGACAATAGCTCAAGTCCAAAAGCGTGTGTGGACAAGACTGAGAACAATATATGAAGCTGCACCCCCTCCAAACCCTCATCCCTTCCAGTCCAGTGGCTCAGTCTTGGTGAAACGCCACCATAAAGAGACCCTTGAGCCTCGGTGGAAAGGACCGTATACTATCATCTTAACCACCCCCACAGCCTTGACGGTGGATGGTATCGGCTCTTGGATTCCACTCCCACATCCATGCAGCAGAGACAGAAGAGTTCAAGACCAGATGGCAATTCAAGTCTGCTCCCAAACACTCGCTCAAGCTCCGGTTGGTCTGCTCATGACTCTGTAGACTCTTTCTCTCCTGGTGACTCTAATCTTCATTCTTGCTACTACTGTTCCTCATGCCCCATTGATACTGGGACAGTAGTCAGAAACAGAGGTTGGCCCGAGATTGGGTCCTAGAAATTACAAAAAGACAAGGGGGGATTGCGAGGTTAAGAGAAAAGCCCCAAATACTGAGAACAGCCATTGAGCCAAAACCAACTTTTCCTTGTTCTGCATAAATATTTCCACCTGTGCCCACCCTGTGATAATTATAAAAGGGTGGGATGAGAAGTGATTGGGGTCACAGACTCTCCCCTTGCTTGGAAGGATGTCAGTGGCCCAAGCTTAAGCTTCCTAATAAAGGCTCTTGCTATTACATATGATTCTGTTCTTCTTTACGTGAGATCGAGACTCGAATTTCTGGGCATAACAAACCTTGATTATATTAATTGATTTTTTAATTTCCATTATGGTTTCCTGCTGACTTTGGAAATTGTGATACCTGGAGAGTAAGAATAACAGCATAGTCTTCATATTAACAACATTTATGAATATCTGCTCTCTGTATATTTTTGGTACAAAAATTCATATTTAATAGAATATTTGTCAAAATTTTATTGAAAAAAATCCATTTTAGTATCTTTAAATCTGTTGTTACTGAAGCATATTTTAATAAGATACTGTTACATTTCATTATATCTATTAGACAGTTTTTTTCAGTTTTATATTTTCTTTATACAACTATGTTAGTTGTCTTATCAAGAATATACTACAGTTAATAATTAAGTACTGAACACATATTTTTCATTGTTAGCAGGATTATTGTTGGATCTCAGTGCCACTGCTCCCCGAGGCCATTTTTTCCTTTTATTTTCTTTCTAATTTTAATTAGGTAAGACAGAGAGAATCTGAGATAGGAAGGGGATGAGAATGAGATACTGGGACACAAACCCACATCTTTGCACTTGGTAATATGTGCATTTAATCAGCTGGGCCAACACTCAGCCCCTGGGTTTTTGTTTTTGACTCCCATAAAATTAACTTCCTAGCTTTCTGTATGAAGACTCAGTTTATCAGAAATTACTCTAATGTCTCAAATAATTGTTTATAGTTTTCTCATCTTGAAGGGAATACTGATTCACTTCATCTCATTATTATTTTATGGATTTATCAAAATTCAGACATACAAATGAGAGCAATGCTTGTGGTGCCACAGAAAGAACATTTATTCTTGTGCATGCAAGTTCTACTGCTGAATAATCATCCCAGTTCTTTTTTTTTTATTCTTAAAAATGGGGGGTTCCCGGAAGATGGCGGACTGAGAAGCTGCTAGTGGCTGAGCTCTGACCACATCTCCTGGAAATGGTAGGATTTTCTGCCTTTAGTAGGCCAGCCAATAAGGGGTCTTAGCGATGACACCAAGGAGGTGATTATAACATAATTGGGTTAAGAATTAGAGTAGGAAAAAAGGGGAAAATTTTTTTTCTTTTAATTTCTAAGCATACCTCCTTCCCCAACCCCCACCCTTATAACCAATCCCTGGGGACCAGCTCCTAGCAGTATACCCTGCTAGGAGCTCCTTTTCTTTACCAAATTCCTGTCCCACCAGGGAGTATCATCAATTCTAAGTCTATACACTTCTGAAACCTCTGGCCTTTTTTCTTTCTAAGTAGCCAACCCCCCCACCTCACCCCACATACCTAATTAAATAATTAAAAATAAATAAATAAATAACCCTTTCCTTTCACTGCCCTTTTATGACTGTTCTTTTTCTTATCTTTTTCTTTTTTTTCTCTCTCTCTCTTTCTTTATTTTTTTTTCTTTTTCTCATTATTGTCATCCTTTCTTCCTTAATCCTACAGCTTCCAAAGTCACAGCCCCCAGCCCCACACCAACAAACAGTGTGCTTTTTTGAATTCACTGATACACATTTGGGAATTTCCTTTCACTGCTCTTTAATTACAGCTCTTTTTCTTATCCTTTCCCTTTTCTATCTCTTGCCTCTTTTTTTTTATCTTGTCATACACTTCTTCCTTCTTCTTTGCCTTTTGAATTTGTGAATTATTTTGGGGAAGAAAACTGACTCAGAGTGGATTCTCTATGTGTGTATCTCTGCTCTAGTTCCCTTTCCCCTCTTGTTACCCCTATAATATACAGTGGATAGTAGATTTGCATAACTGTCTATTCCTGCTATCCTTTCTTTCTTTTCTTTTTCTTCTTCACTGGGATTTGGTTACTATTTATTCACAGACTGGAGAAATTGTTTGGCTAACTGGTAATGATTAAACTGCTTCAATACTTGCTTCAGTTTCTACTGTAATTCTGGAGGTTGGTGAGTGCAATTGTCATAAAGGTATTTAGTACAGTGTTACTTGTACTCAAGACACAACAACTGAGGAACAACAGAGCATAAAAAAAAGAAACACATAAATAAAAAAGATGGGTAGATCAAAAACAAATAAAACTGCTACTCCAATGAATGAAGACAGGAGCCCAGAAGAAACTACAAATCAGCCAGAAGTAACCATAGATAAGAAAAGTATGCAAGCAATAATAAACTTATTAATCACAGAAATGAAAACAACATTGGAGGAAAGGAATGGAGAATTAGGGAAACAACAGTTGAGACCCTCAAGGAAAATACTGATTATCTTGAGGCAATTAGGGAACTGAAAGCTGAAAGAGCTGTAATGAAGAAAGAAGCTGAGGCAAGGGAAAGCAGACTAACAGAAGCAGAAAACAGAATTAGTCAGACAGAGGATGAGTTAGAGAAAACGAAGAAAGATGTGAAAGAGCTTAAAAAGAGATTGAGAGACACTGAAAACAACAACAGAGACATATGGGATGATCTCAAAAGAAGTAACATTCGTATAATTGGCCTGCCAGAGGAAGAAAGAGAGGAAGGGGAAGCAAACATTCTAGAGGAAATAATAGAAGAAAACTTCCCAGACCTGAATAACAGAAAGGACATCAAGATTCAAGAGGCCCAGAGAGTACCAAACAGAATCAACCCAGACCTGAAGACACCAAGACACATCATAGTCACAATGAGAAGAAGTAAGGATAAAGAAAGGATCCTAAAGGCTGCAAGAGAGAAACAAAAAGTCACATACAAGGGAAAACCCAGAAGATTATCTGCAGACTTCTCCACTCAAACTCTAAAAGCCAGAAGGGAATGGCAAGATATCTATGGTGCCCTGAATGAAAAAGGGTTTCAACCAAGGATAATATATCCTGCTAGACTTAAATTCAAACTAGATGGAGTGATGAAAACCTTCTTAGACAAACAACAGTTAAAGGAGGCATCCATCACCAAGCCGGCCCTGAAAGAAGTTCTAAAAGACCTCTTATAAACAAGAACATCACTAAAATACTTGCAATATATCAGAGCAAACAAAAAAATGTTTTTTGAACAATGGCACTACAATACATTAAATCCATAATATCAATAAATGTCAATGGCTTAAACTCACCCATCAAAAGGCACAGGGTGGGGGGATGGATCAGAAAACATAACCCAACCATATGCTGCTTGCAAGAATCCCGTCTGTCACAAGATAAACACAGACTTAAAGTGAAAGGATGGAAAACTATCATACAGGCTAACGGACCACAAAAAAGGGCAGCAACAGCCATTCTCATCTCAGACACGATAGATTTTAAATTAAATAAAGTAATAAAAGATACGCAAGGACATTACATAATGATTAGAGGATCAATCAGCCAAGAAGACTTAATAATCATTAACATCTATGCACTCAATGAGGGACCATCTAAATACATCAAGCACCTACTGAAAGAATTTCAAAAATACATCAATAGTAATACAATAATAGTGGGAGACTTCAATACCCCACTCTCACACTTAGATCAACAAAGCAGAGAACCAATAAAGATACAAGAGAATTGAATGAAGAGATCGACACACTAGACCTCTAGGACATTTTCAGACTCCTTCACCCCAAAAAACTGGAATACACCTTCTTTTCAAATCCACATAACACATACTCAAGGATAGACCACATGTTAGGCCACAAAGACAGCATCAATAAATTCAAGAACATTGAAATCATCCCAAGTATCTTCTCAGACCACAGTGGAGTAAAACTAACATTTAACAACAAACGGAAAATTATTAAAAGTCACAGAATTTGGAAACTAAACAACATACTCCTGAAGAACCACTGGGTCAGAGACTCACTCAAGCAGGAAATTCAGATGTACCTGAAAACAAATGAAAATGAAGACACAACTTATCAAAATATTTGGAACACAACTAAAGCAGTACTGAGAGGGAAACTTATAGCCATACAATCACATATTAAACACCAAAAAGAAGCTCAAATGAGTGACCTTACTGCACACCTCAAGGACTTAGAGGAAGAGGAACAAAGGAACCCTAAAGCAACCAGAAGGACAGAAATCACTAAAGTTAGAGCAGAAATAAACAACATTGAAAATAAAAAAACCATACAAAAGATCAATGAAGCCAAATGTTGGTTCTTTGAAAGATTAAACAAAATTGACAAACCCCTAGCCAGATTCAACAAACAAAAAAGAGAGAAGACTCAAATTAATAGAATTGTAAACGATGGAGGAGATATCACAACTGACACCACAGAAATCCAGAGAATCCTGCGAAAATTCTTTGAAGAACTATATACCACCAAGCTAGAGAATCTGGAAGAATTCGAACAATTCCTAGAAGCATATGCCCTTCCAAAACTGAACCAAGAAGAATTACAAAATCTAAATGCACCAATCACAAACAAAGAAATTGAAACCATTATTAAGAATCTCCCCAACAACAAAAGTCATGGACAAGATGGCTTCACAAACGAATTCTACAAAA
This sequence comes from Erinaceus europaeus, assembly GCF_950295315.1. NCBI lineage: Eukaryota > Metazoa > Chordata > Mammalia > Eulipotyphla > Erinaceidae > Erinaceus > Erinaceus europaeus. The sequence continues at coordinate 22,583,630 of NC_080171.1, forward strand.
CTTTCAGGAAACATTTAATACCCATACTTCTTAAGCTATTCCATAAGACTGAAGAAACAGGAATACTCCCTTCCACCTTCTATGAAGCCAACATCACCCTGATACCAAAATCTGATAGGGACAGAACAAAAAAGGAAAACTACAGACCAATATCTCTGATGAACATAGATGCCAAAAAATTAAACAAGATCTTGGCCAACCGGATACAGCAACATATCAAAAAGATTGTTCATCATGACCAAGTGGGATTCATCCCAGGAATGCAAGGTTGGTTCAACATCCGTAAGTCAATCAATGTCATTCATCACATCGATAAAAGCAAAGCCAAAAACCACACGATTATCTCAATAGATGCAGAGAAAGCCTTTGACAAAATCCAACACCCGTTCATGCTCAAAACTCTACAAAAAAAGGGAATAAATGGGAAATTCCTCATGATATTGGAGTCTATATATAGCAAACCTACAACCAACATCATACTCAATGGACAGAATCTGAAAGCATTCCCCCCCCAGATCAGGGACTAGACAGGGCTGTCCACTGTCACCGTTACTCTTCAACATAGTATTGGAAGTTCTTGGCATAGCAATCAGGCAAGAGAGAGATATCAAAGGAATACAGATTGGAAGGGAAGAAGTCAAGCTCTTACTATTTGCAGATGATATGATAGAATACATAGAAAGACATAAAGAATCCAGCAGAAAATTACTGGAAGTTATTAGGCAATATAGCAAGGTATCAGGCTACAAAATCAATGTACAAAAATCAGTGGCATTTCTTTATGCAAACACTAAATCTGAAGAAGAAGACATCCAGAAATCACTCCTATTTACTGTTTCAGCAAAATCAGTCAAATATCTAGGAATAAAGTTGACCAAAGAAGTGAAAGACTTGTATGCTGAAAACTATGAGTCACTACTCAAGGAAATAGAAGCTGATACGAAGAAATGGAAAGATATCCCATGCTCACAGATTGGAAGGATAAATATCATCAAAATGAATATTCTTCCCAGAGCCGTATACAAATTTAATGCAATACCCATCAAAGTTCCACCAAGCTTCTTTAAGAGAATAGAACAAACACTACAATCATTTATCTGGAACCTGAAAACACCTAAAATTGCCAAAACCATCTTAAGGAAAAGAAACAGAAATGGAGGCATCACACTTCCAGACCTTAAACTATATTATAAATCCATCATCATTAAAACAGCATGGTACTAACACAAAAAATAGGCACACAGACCAGTGGAACAGAATTGAAAGCCCAGAAATAAATCCCCACACATATGGAAATCTAATCTTTGATAAGGGGGCCCAAAGCATTAAATGGAAGAAGGAGGCTCTCTTCAATAAATGGTGCTTGGAAAACTGGGTTGTAACATACAGTAGAATGAAATTGAACCACTTTATCTCACCAGAAACAAAAATCAACTCCAAAGGGATCAAAGACCTAGATGTCAGACCAGAAACAATCAAATACTTAGAGGAAAACATTGGTAAAACACTTTCCCACATACACCTTAAGGACATCTTTGGTGAATCAAACACAATTTCAAGGAAGACTAAAGCAGAAAAAAAACCAATGGGACTACATCAAATTGAAAAGCTTCTGTACATCCAAAGAAACTAGTAAACAAACAGAGAGATCCCTCACAGAATGGGAAGATCTTCACATGCCATACATCAGACAAGAAACTAATCACCAAAATATATAAAGAGCTCAGCAAACTTAGCACCAAAAAAGCAAATGACCCCATCCAAAAATGGGGAGAGGATATGAACAAAACATTCACTACAGAGGAGATCCAAAAGGCTAACAAACATATGAAAAACTGCTCTAGGTCACTGATTGTCAGAGAAATGCAAATTAAGACAACACTAAATACCACCTCACTCCTGTAAGAATGGCATACATCAAAAAGGACAGCAGCAACATATGCTGGAGAGGATGTGGGGACAGAGGAACCCTTTTACATTGCTGGTGGGAATTTAAATTGGTACAGTCTCTGTGGAGAGCAGTCTGGAAAAATCTCAGAAGGCTAGACATGGACCTTGCATATGATCCAATAATTCCTCTCCTGGGGTTATACCCCAAGGACTCCATAACACCCAACCAAAAAGAGGTGTGTACTCCTATGTTCATAGCAGCACAATTCATAATAGCTAAAACCTGGATGCAACCCAGGTGCCCAACAACAGATGAGTGGCTGAGAAAGCTGTGGTATATATACACAATGGAATATTATGCAGCTATCAAGAACAATGAACCCACCTTCTCTGAGCCATCTTGGACAGAGCTAGAAGGAATTATGTTAAGTGAGCTAAGTCAGAAAGATAAAGATGAGTATCGGATGATCCCACTCATCAACAGAAGTTGACTAAGAAGATCTGAAAGGGAAACTAAAAGCAGGACCTGATCAAATTATAAGTAGGGCACCAAAGTAAAAGCCCTGTGGTGAGAGGTAGACATGCAGCTTCCTGGGCCATTGGGGGGTGGGAGTGGGTGGGAGGGATGGGTCACAGTCTTTTGGTGGTGGGAATGGCGTTTATGTACACTCCTAGCAAAATGTAGACATATAAATCACTAGTTAATTAATATGAGAGGGGGAAAATCTATTGTATGTCTCAAAGTTTTTCAAAACACAAACTGAAACTTTTTAATATATAGGCTATGTATTTGATATGCGGACTCTCTCAAAAGCCTAGACCAAGTAGATTAGAAGCATCCAATAGCACTACTATATACAAGATACTGGGTACTGTACAGCAAACCATAACAAAAGGACTTTTCAAAGTTAACCCAATTAACAAATAATGTGATGATAACATTAACTATCCATTGTCTTTTTGAACCCTAAGACATCAGGAACCTCACATCTCCACTTTAGAGCCCCTACTTCCCCCAGTCCTGGAACCCTTGAATAGGGCCCACTTTCCCATATGCCTCTCCCAATCCATATCAAATAATATTGCATCCGCCAACCACAACCTAACCAACACAACTATTGCCACCTCAATATTCTTCACCTCAGACTGTGTCCAGAGACTTCACATGTGGAATGACATCCCTTCAGCTTCATTACTCGGGTGAGACCTTTCCTTTTATAGTACACTAATTTCATCTCAGGTGGTTCACTTTCTAACAAATTCCCCAAACCTAGATATACACCAGTTTCTGTGAGAGAGAGCTTATGTGCACACGTATCCATAAACTACTGCAAAATATATACCTGAAAGCAGAAGTACACTAGAGTTTGCAGTGAGTACCTCCCTAACACTTCCTCTCCACTATTCCAAGCTTTGGGTCCATGATTGCTCAACAATTTGTTTGCCTTTGTATGTTAACTCTCTTTTCAATCACCAGGTTCCAGATGCCATCAGGATGCTAGCCTGGCTTCCCTGGATTGAAGACTCCACCAATGTGTCCTGGAGCTCAGCTTCCCCAGAGACACACCCTACTAGGGAAAGAGAGAGGCAAACTGGGAGTATGGACCGACCAGTCAATGCCCATGTTCAGCGGGGAAGCAATTACAGAAGCCAGACCTTCTTCCTTCTGCAACCCTCAATGACCCTGGGTCCATGCTCCCAGAGGGATAGAGATTGGGAAAGTTATCGGGGGAGGGGGTGGGATATGGAGACTGGGTGGTGGAATTATGTAGATTTTACCCCTCCTACCCTATGGTTTTGTTAATTAATCCTTTCTTAAATTAAAAATAAAAATAAAAAATAAAAAAATTTTTAAAAAAGAATTAATTTTCACCACCAAGATTATTGCTGTGGCTTAAAATCTACACAATTACATTCTTCATGGCACCTTTTAAAAATGTATTTAATTGCCGTTTTCTTGCCCTTGTTGGTTTTTTAATTGTTGTTGTAGTTATTGTTGTTATTACCAGTGTATCGTTGTTAGACAGGACAGAGGGAAATGGATAGAGGAGGGGGAGACAGAGGGGGGAGAGAAAGACACCTGCAGACCTGCTTCACCTCTTGTGAAGCAACTCCCCTGTAGGTGGGAAGCTGGGGGCTCAAACAGGGATCCTTACTCTGGTCCTTGTACTTTGCACCACATGCACTTAACCCGCTACACTACCTCCCAACTCCCTTTTGTTTGTTTTTTAATGTAGAGAAAGAGAGAAAAGAAATAGAGAAGGGAGTTGGGTGGATGCACTCGGGTTAAACGCACATGGCACCAAGTGCAAGGACTGGCTTAAGGATCCCAGTTCGAGTCCCCGGCTCCCCACCTGCAGGGGCATCGCTTCACAGGGGGTGAAATAGGTCTGCAGGTGTCTATTTTTTTCTCCCATTTTCTGTCTTCCCCTCCTCTCTCCATTTCTCTCTGTTCTATCCAACAACAACAGTAATAACTACAACGATAAAACAACAAGGGCAACAAAAGGTAATAAATACATATAGAAATAAATATTTTTTAAAAAGTTAAAAAAAAAAAAAGAAAGAGAAAAGCAGCAAGAGGACAGATACCTCAGCATTGCTGCTCTGCTGTGAAGCTTCCCTCATTCATGTATCCCTACCCAGGTAGTGGTGGCTCAGGTCCTTGTATATACTAACATGGGAGGTTGCCTAACTCCCATCCCACCTCTTTTATATTTAAAAAAATAACATAATATTATTATATATTATAATTTAATATAATATTTCAAATTATAATTGTGGTATAATTTTAAAAATAAATATATGTTATAATATCTAAGGTAGTGAATTCATGGACCAAGAAATTGTTCATTGATCTGTTTATGCCACATTGCATGTTAAGGACTAATCATGACATGATGTGTGTGTGTGTGTGTGTGTGTGTGTGTAAGACACACAATTAAAAGAAATCATTGCTTCCCAACTATAAAGTAACATAAATAATTGTATTTAATTTAAATTATAGTTTACTAAAGAAGATTTAATATACACATTATGCAAGATATGAAATGGAGAAATTACTGCCAAGAGATTATATGCAAGTAATAATAGAATATATGAATGAGGGTTGTCTATGAGGAGACTCTGGGATTAGGCATCCCAGATTCGGAAAATATTATGGAACTTGAAGCAAGAAGGGGCTGCTTGGGATTTCTTTTTTTTTTTTTTTTAATATTTTGCTGGGCTAGTGTGGTGGTGCCTCTTCCCTGCATGCATACTCTCTGGGTTGGAGATAAATCAACCAGACTCAGCCTGGTCTGCTACACACTCAGTGATGCAGGAGATAGATGACTCAGGAACTCGTGGCAGCATGGTAATGCAAAGGATCTATTGATCAGAGAGCCTATGCTTTTATAGGATAAAACCGGAAGTGGCAAGTCAGAAATGGAAATGGCTACGAAAAGGGGTGGAGAAAGGCAAAAGCACACTGGGAAGGTAGAAGCTTCCTAAGCAACTGTTGTGAGGGTTTTAAGTGGTGGGATTAATGTTACCCTGCAGGCAGGGCTGTTCTTGAGGTAGAAAGAAGAAAGACCAATGGGATGGGTGGGGATCTTTCAGGCAAAACAATGATCATGTACATAGGCCATAGTATCAGCAATGCAGGATGGAAGGGGCTGGCTTAATGCCCAATAATTTTTACTAATTTATTTATTGTTACCCTTGTTTTTATTATTGTTGTTGTTATTGATGTTGTCATTTTTAGACAGGATAAAGAGAAATGGAGAGAGGAGGGGAAGACAGAGAGAGAGAGAACCATAGATACCTGCAGACCTGCTTCACCACCTGTGAAGCAACAACCCTGTAGGTGGGGAGCCAAAGGCTCGAACCTGGATCCTCATGTTGGTCTTTGCATTTTGTACCATATGTGCTTAACCTGCTGTGCAACCACTGGACTTCCAGGAATTTCATTTTATGGGAGAATGCTCACAAAAACAGTGGAGACGGACCAAAAGGACCCAGACACAGGATTCAGGTAGTTTGAAACAAAAAAATATAGTCTCAACACAAATTTCCCATTTGTAAGAAATATTTTACTCATTATATTTTATAAGAGAGAGAGAGAGAGAGAAAGAAGCCAGAACACTGTTCAGCCCTAGCTGATGGTGGTGCTGGGGATAGAACCTGGAACATCAGAGCCTCAGACATGAAAGTACTTTGCAGAACCATTATGTTCTCTCCTCAGTCCAGCAATTTCCTTTTATCATTTCATATATTTTGTATTGGTATTTTTAAAACTATTTTTTTCTATATCTAACTCTATTTTGCACATATCTTCTTTCTGAAAACATAGTTTTCCCCGTCTTATACTTTCTATTTTCTACCTTTCTTAAATTTTGTATATCTATGTATAATAATGTTATAACTAAACCTTTTCAATGATAAAACAATTTGGATTTTAAGATCTATATGATTACTTTATGCTTATAAAGAATACCTACATCAATTAACTAAATACAGTGATATTGTGAGCCAACCATGAAACCAATTACCAGCCTTTTCATCCATTTTGCAATAACCTGTAACAATTTAGAAAGCTACTTAGCCATTTTATATGCCTCTTTATTCACATTCAGGTAGGTAATGCTAAACTTCTTAAGTAAGATAAGATTAATAATTACATTCTTTAAATATAACAAGGTAATAAACTTCTTAAGTAAGATAAGATTTATCATTACATTCTTTAAATATAACATGTTGGCTAAAGTAAAATCAATTTTATTCTTTTCTTAGAAGTGACTGAAATAGCAAATTTCCCAATTTTCCAACAGATTCTTTCCAACACAGGTTTCTGAGACAGTATCTATTCTCTTCTCACCAACTGCTCCTTCAATAGCTCTTTCAGCTGTTCCTACTTAGAATACTGATGCTGCCAATTTTGTTTTCCTTCTAATAATCATACATGCTATTAATCATATCAATGTGCCATCAATATTTTCAAGTCTTCACACATTATCATAAGATGGGTTATTTTTTCCACCTGTTTCTCTGAATTGCCAACATAGTATCTTACTGAGTCCAAAAGATCACACCTGTGAAATTTGGAAAGCATCCAATAAACTCTACAGAATTTAAAATTATGTTATCTTTAATTTGGCTCCTTTTGATAGATTATCTGTGGAGTCAAGTACTCTATTCCATTGATCTTTCACTCTTCTTTTACATTTAATTCCCCCATAACATTTTTCTTTCATGAATTAATTTTACTTATTAATTGCTAAGCTAATTTGAATGTAGTGAAAAAGTTGCAAAACTCAGTATTATACACACAGTTTACCTAACCTGATTTTTTATTTTACTCCTAAACCATCAAATTTTACATAGTGGAATTATGTAAATTAAGATCTTAATAAAATGTTAGAATTGGAAAATATTTAGGTGATTTATTTTAATCACAATATTATATAGATGTACAAGTGGTGGATATTGGAGCATATATAGACTTAAGTGCTATTCACTTCCATATTTCTGTTTATTTTTCTAATATACACAGTTCTATAGTAATTCTATTTTTAAAGAAATTATTTTTATTTATAAATTAAAGAAAGATAATAAATTATTTATATAGATAGATGAGGATAGATAAGAAAGATATATGGTATATAGACAAATGATGGATAATGATTGGTTGATGATAGATAGATATAGATGATAGATATAGATGATATATAGAAGATACATAATCGATAGATAAATGATAGATAGAAGATAGATAGATGATAGATAGATAGATAGATAGATAGACAGATAGATGATAGATAACAACCGGAGCCCTGGCCAGCTTTGGGTGATGGTGGAGCTGGGGATTGAACTTGAGACCTCATATCCTTAGGCATTAAAGTATTTTGCACAACCATTATGCAATCTTCCCAACCCTAGACTATTGCTACTTTAAATACAAATCTCTCTAATAGGTTTCTCTACACTTTTCAATGGATACAAAGTATTCATATTTTTCTGATCTTGAATTCATTTTATGTTCACTGATAACATTGATACACTGATTGACCAGCATCTGCTAACTTTAGTCTGTTTCATGTCTTTTACTAAAAAGTCTTTCCTTTCAGTGCATTGTCAATACTTTGAAAAGCTGACACTAATAAAAACAGAAAAATGAAATATGTCTTTAAATAACCTATTAACTGCTATCACATTAATAAGAAAAAATTGAGAAATATTAGATTTAGTAATAATATAACCTAGTTTTGATTCAAGCATGTATTGTAGAGAATTGTATGGACAAAGTCTACTGGCTGTTTTGTTATTAATTTAATTATAATAATAAGCTGGTATACTCATTTGTAGTTATTTTTCTTTTTTTCAAAGGTGACCCATTTCCAGTATACTCTTCCACAGAGGAAATTATGTCCTCTCTGAAATTAACCCTCACCTTGACTCCCTCTCTAATGCAGAATAAGCCCCAAATAAAGTGTATACCTGGAAACCTTCTGATTTTTACAATAATGTAGGGTGTGTTCCAAAGTTGCAGCCTCTACAAGTGAATATGTGTTGTGTTATTTTTTTCATTGTTGTTGGAAGAAATTTTTAAAATGGGGGGGAATAGATAGACAAGTGAAAGACTTAGTTATACATTTATTCCATATCTGTGACCTTGGAAGAATTACAATTTTCACTGGAGGAGGGTGAGGACACAGTTCTGTAGTTGTGAGACTGGTGTGGAATTATAGCCCTGCTATCTTATAATTTTGTAACTCACTGTTAAATCACTAATAAAAAAGAAAAAAAGGGAAATGGAGAAGTGGAGTAGGGTAGAGATGAAAGGGAGTAGGATAGGCAAAGGTGACAATGTTATCTTAAGGCGTTAGGATGCATGGATGATGCGGCTATAGAGATTCCAGTTTCAGCACATGATTCTGGAAACTTCTTAAGACATTTGACTTATTTCACCTGTGGAAAGGTTACTGTTTGAATGTTTTTTATCCTTCCCCAAACTTTGTATTTCAAGTTCTAACCCCTGCAAGAGGGTGGGTATTGGCTGGGGAAACTTTTAAAAGATCATGGCTCTTGAGGATGGGTCTTCATGAATGAGATTGGAGTTCATATTTATTAAAGAAGCTCCAGAAAGGTCCCAAACCTCATCTTCCAGTAGAGAATACAATGAAAAGTCTGCAGCTCAGAGTAAGTCAATCATGATGGCACCCAAGCTCGAACCTCCAGCCATTGAAAACGGAAACCCCAAATCTTCAACTGCAATATTCTTGGCTGTAGGTTCATAATTAGTCAACAATTTGTTTGGATTTATATGTTAATTCTTTTTCCAGCCACCAGGTTCCAGACACTACCATAATGCCAACCAGACTTCCCTGGGCAGACAACCCCACCAGTGTGTCCTGGATCCGCACTCCCCCAGAGATCTGCCACACTAGGGAAAGAGAGAAACAGTCTGGGAGTATGGATCAATCTTCCAACGCCCATCCTCAGCAGAAAAACATTACAGAACCCAGACCTTCTACCTTTTGCACTCCATAATGACCCTGGGTCCATACTCCAATGGGGTTAAAGAATAGGAAAGTTATCAGGGGAGGTGATGGGATACTGAATTCTGGTGGTGGGAACTGTGTGCAATTGTACCCCTGTTATCCTACGGTCTTGTCAGTATTTCCATTTTATAAATAAAAATTAGAAGAAAAAAATGTAAACAATACATTTCCAAATGTCACCTCTCAGAGACTCTGTGCCAGTCAAGTCACAAAATCCTTTGTGGAAAAAAACTGCACCTTCTGATAGATGGCAGCTGATCACACCTCCACAGTACTTTCCTTCCTTGGCTTATTAAACTCTGAGAAGGTGTGATCATTTTTTTGAATATACTAATGATTTTAAAATTTAGAAAATCCCCCAATTTGAAATAATAAAGTAAGATTATGCTTACTTGCTGACTTAAACCTTTGAAAGAGACAAAAGTTAGAGAGTAATTGAAGAATTTTGCTCCCTAACATTTTTTTTAAGTAAGAGAGAGATAGAAGGTAAAATTTCAGCAGAAGTTTAAATTGTTCTGATCTTGGTAACTTTTATAAATTTACACTTTTGCAATTCCATAATCAGTACTAGGGAAAATGATCTATATTCAATAAACTGTACCATCTTTTTCTAAAAATACATGCTGCTTATAGTTATCAAAATATATTTTAAGTTATGTGATTTCCTGTAATGAAGATTAGCCAGGCAGCTTGACAAAAAAGTTAACGTATATAATTCTATATTATTTCCCTAGATTACCAGAAATATAAAAAAGGTCTGATAGAGGTAACATTTTCAAGGATTTTCCCTCACAAAAATTATTGATAACTAAATTAGCATGTGATTAATTTTTATTAATTAAAAGAAGCAGTGTTTAAATTGTTAGGATTAAAATCACTTTCCACTGTTCATTACAGATATTTCATCTATCTTTTAGGGAATTTCACATGCTGAGACACAGGATAAGCTGAAATTATTTTCTATATCTCATATTTCTCTGAAATGCTCTTTGGAATATTTTTAGAACATATTATCAGAGGTGATTAAGTGAAACTTGCTTACTACTTCTATTAAGCATAACTGATCATCAAGTAAAAAAATTTAAATCAACTGATTTTGAGTATTTCTCTTAAGTACTTGACAGCAATAAGATACGTTTTCATGTATTAAAAGGGGCTGTTTTACAAGTTTGTATATGTTTTGGGTCTATAATTTCACCTTTCTTCAAGTTATGAATTGCCTCATGAAACCCCTATCAAAGTGATAATGTTCTTCCCCTGCAGCTCAGTCCCTTCTCCTGCCTATTCATTCTTCTACTTTTTTTTTAAATTTATAAAATAAAAATATCTCCAGGACCATAGGATAAGATGCAGCTCCACACAATTCCCATCACTAAAGGTCCATATCCCATCCACTCCATTGAAAAATTTCCTATTCTTTATCCTTCTGTGAGTATGGACCTAGGATCAACATAGGGTACAGAAGTTAGAAGGTCTGAGTTCTGTAACTGCTTCTCCACTGGACATGAGCATTGGCAGGTCAATCCATACTCCCAGCCAGTCTCTATCTTTCCATAGTGGGGCAGGATTCTAGAGAGGTGAGGTTCGAGGACACATTGGTGAGGTCATCTGTACCTGCATGTTACCTGTCAGGCTCAAACAAAGATTAGTAAAGCCATGAGCCCCTTGTAATATACCTAAAATAGGCATAATCACTTTTTTCCAAAATGGAGACCCCCAAACTCATCTTCTATAGTCTTGTCTTTAGATTCCTGATTATTAAACATTTTTTCTGTTTTATATCTTAATACTTTTTCAGCCACCAAGTTGCAGATGTGAGACTAATCTTTGTTTGAGCCTGACATGAGACCCAAAGAGGACTTTCCTCCCTATTTGTATTCATTCAGATCTTTGTGCCCAAATAAAGTACATGATAAATACCTGTAACATTTATTTGCATATATCTATATATACTACATTATAGACTAAGTTATTTTCAAATGTTTACTTGTTTGCTTGTTTACATACACTCTTAATACCAACTTTGAAGGATAGAATAATGTGTCAGGTATTTATCTGGACAGGGTTTCTGTCAGGAAATTTATTGCTAGAATTTCTCAACAAGTGGTAAGTGCCTACACATCAAGCACCACAGAGATTTATTTTCATAATGGTACCAAGTATAAGCACTATTGTCAGGCTGCACCATGGAGAAGAGAGAGAGGAGATCCAGAGCAAAGAGGGAACACAAATCTTTAGTCTTACAGGCACCTCAGAGTTGGGTGAGAGCACAGTGGTTTGGACCACGTGGAGCTAGCCAAAATGGCCAACTCCTGCTACGTGCAGCACTGTACCTTGCATCCATTTGCCGAAGTGAAAAGAGCGCAAGAGAGACGAGGGGTGGAAGAAGAAGGGCTATATAGGGCAGCAACCAGGAGTGACGTGTTAGGACAGGATTGGTTGAAAAAGGCACTGCGTGAATATTGCGGGAAGTGGCAAAGCCTGAGGGGACAGCTTGGCAGATGTGACTGCATCTGCATAATTCCCCAGCACACTATATATTATGTTCTAAGATAGACTAAGGCAAAAACAAACCACTGGTTCAATAAGGTAAATACACTTTTAAATAATACCTATGCCAAATTGGACCAACAAGCCAGATCACCTAGGAGGGTGCTATGCATGTGACAGGATTCAAGGCTAATCCCTGTCATACTGAGGGAACATTCAGTACTATGGTGTCTTTTCCTCTCTCCTTCTCTGCCATCCTCTCTCACTTTCTCTCTCTCCATCTGAAAAGCTGAAGCCCTAACAATGACAAAAAATTCTAAAAACATAAATGACAAAAACTATGTAAGCTGATAATAGGGGGGTTTTGACACTTGTCTCATACAAAACTTACCTTATTAACTCAACTAGTTTCTTCATTGGAAAGTCAATGAAAAAATACAAAGCAGCAAACACTTTCAGGACTTTATCACAACCAATGATTAGCCATAGAGTGCTATTACCATTAGCCCAGAAGGCAATATTTTGGGTTCTAAAATACTTACAGTGTATCAGCATCTTTCCAGAAAGCTAATTGAGGGAAAATGAAATATCATGCTTTTGTCCTGTGAAACTGTAGTTATTAAGGTGTGAAACTGCTACCATTAGAGTCTCACTGAACGCTGTGGAATGAATCTTTGTATGAGTTTGGTTCAGCATTATTTAAATACTTTTATCCCAGATACAAGCATAGTGAAAGTTGGCTTTGGATGACACATATCTTTTCTTTATTAGTTATTTAGTATTGATTTACAAAATTATAAGGCAATAGTGGTTATAATTCCATACTATTCCCACCACCAGAGTCTAAGTCTTCATCTCCTCCACTGTATTTCTTCCAAGGTCACCGATTAAGGTTTATTTTATATTTATCAATATCACTATCTATATTAATATATACATCTAAATCTATCTAACTTAACTATATATATATATATTTATAATTATATATATAATTTTCTCTCCCATTTGTTATATGGTCCTGTCTTTGCGCTCTCACCCAACTCTGAGGTGCCCTCATGAATAAATATTTGTGTTCCTCCTCCGCTCCAGTCTCTTCTCTCTCTCCTGCGATGCAGCCCAACATCTCCCTGTTCAATGGGTATAATTGCCTGCTTTCTCCCTCAATAAGCAAGTTTCCTGGAGTTCGGCGGTAGCGCAGCATGCTAAGCACATGTGGCACAAAGTTTAAGGACCAGCTTAAGGATCCCGGTTCAAGCCCCCAGCTCCCCACCTGTAGGGGAGTTGCTTCACAGGTAGTGAAGCAGTTCTACAGGTGTCTATCTTTCTCTCCTCCTTTCTGTCTTCCCCTCTTCTCTCCATTTCTCTCTGTCCTATCCAACAACAATGACAACAAGAGCAACAACAGTAACTACAACAAGAAAACAACAAGGGGACCCAAAGGGAATACATCATCATCATCATCATCATCATCATCATAAGTTGCCACACTGAAGCTCTCCCAGAGCTGACGGATTGTCTCTCTGAGCGCTTTGCTCTCAGCATGCTACCCCAGTATTCCCAGTGGGCTGTTCTGACTCTTGCCTCCACTGGCCAGGGGGCGGGGCAGCTGGAACAGCCAGCATGCATGCTTCCCTTTCAGTCATGGTATAAACACAAGATTGCTGGCAAGAAATGCTTTGAGTTCTGGTGGAATTGGGAGTCAGAGCCCTCTGGTCTTTCCCTAGCATTTTCTTCTCTGGGAGTATGAGCCAAATTTCCCTCTGAGTTTTACAAGGTGGATTTCTGGCTTCTGTAATTGCTTCTCCAATAGACATGAAATTTGAAGGTCAATCTAAACCCTAGCATGATTCTATCTTTCCCTAGTGGGGAAAGATGAGGCTTTAGGACGTATTGGTGAGGAGGTCATATAGTAGGAATCATAATAGCACTTAGTACTTGTATCTTTAGAATGTTCCAGGCTCATAGATATGCATTTTACCCAAATATAGAACAAGGTTTGCCATCAAGTCTTGTATCTGAAGATGAATTTTGTGAGCACACTTTCCACCTTGCAGAAGGGAGTTAATAGAACCAGGTACGGGCATGGAGCAACAAGAACCAGACCAGAATCTTCCCCAAACAGCAAATAACTACAACTATTGAATTTAAAAAACTCACCAACTAGAGCTGAGACATTCACAAACAAAACCACAGCCTCAGGTGAGTGTTCACATTAATAACTGAGATGAGAAGGGGCATGGAACTGAAGCCAAACATGAAGAATTAAGAGCTAATCACTATGTGGTGCCATTTTCACTTTATGTGCAGCAGTAGTCAAGGGAACACACAATGCTGACAGTGAAGGAAGGGAATTTATGACCTTTTAATCAGTGACCACAGGAGAATTAACCTACTGTATTTTGGGCAATGACACACCAAAAAAGCATGAAACATCTGTGACCAAAAGAAGTCCAGTCTGTCACCAAAACATAACGGTAATTTTCAATAGTTGAACCCTAATGCTATGAACACAGCTACAGCCCAGCAGAAAAATTCTGACACTTGGTTTCAGATCAAAAGCATACAGAGAAACTACATAACACTCACCACACAGAGCAGAAAACAGCTCAAGGAAACTACAAAACAAACAAACAAACAAAAACCTAATGCCAACCTGCACACTTCCTCCACACAACATATAAACAAAGCGAATCTCAGAGACCACAATGTAACGCCACCATTTGGCCATCAATAACAATCACAATAACTGCTTAAACAGAAATACTGCTGAAATAAACTGGCAAACATACCATATCAGACATATAGAAATGAAACAGGAAAACTCCAAGGAAGTACAGACATGGAGCAATTACACAAAGCTCATTATGAGAACTTTCCAAGAAACTAAACATTGTATGGAGAAGCAAACTCAAGAGTTGAAATAATATCTAATTAAGGAGTTAGGAAACAAAAAAGAACTTCAATCAGAGCTATCTAAGAAACTTGAAAAAAAATTAGCTAACTTTAGTTATCACACTTAAGGTAACCACAGTACAAAACAAGGAACAGAGAGTTACAGAAAGTACAAGAGAAATTAGTGAGGAACTCAGTAGAGTAACTAATCCACACAAAATTACAGATAGAATGAAATGGGCAAAGAATCAATAATTTTTAAAAAAACTGAGAACAAAAAAATCAGAATGGATGTAAGTAACTACATATATCAATAATCATCCTAAATTATAATGGTCTAAATTTAGCCTGACAAAAGACTCTGAATATCTAAATGGGTTAAAGAACAGAATACATCCATTTTATGTCTTCAGGGAACACACATCCAAAGAAAAGACAAATAGAAGCTTAATGGAAGTGGATGTATAAAGATGTTCTGAGTTAATAATTCAGGGGGAAAAAAGAGTGTGAACAGCTACTCTGTTCTCAAATGTAGTAGACTTTCAGGTAAAGAAAGTAAGCAGGGACAGAGAGGGACATTACATAATGGTTAAAGAATTAATCCAAGAAGAAGACATAACCACTATAGTAGGAGATCTTGACACACCACTCACAGTAAGAGACAGATTATTAGGAGAAAAAAGGAATCAATAAAGAATAGTTTTCTTAAATAAAACTTTAAACAAAATGGACCAGACAGATATATACAGAACTCTCTAACTGAAAAGAAATTAATACACATTCTTCTCAAGTACACATGAGATGGTGACAATGATTGACTTTATTCTGGACCACAAATATGGTCTAAACAAATATGTAAATATTAAAATTATAAAATTAAAACACATATTCTTATACTGTGATGGTATTGAGCTATAAATCAATTACAAAAATAAAAGAAATACCCCCATGACTGGAGACTAAACAGTATGCTTCTGAATAATATATGGGTCATTGAAGGGATCAAAAAAGAAATTAAAAATGGTCTCAACACTAATAAATGACAAAATCAGCTATCAGACCCTATGAAACACATCAAAATCAGTCTTGACAGAGAAGTCTGTAGCAACACAGGCCCACATTAATAAAGAAGAGAAATCGTCAGTAAGCCATCTAGCAACCCCATTGAACCAACAAGAAAATGAAAGAACAAAGAGACCCAACAGTCAAAAGGAGACAGGAAATAGTTAAAATAAAAGCAGAAATCAATAAATTGAAAACAATAAATTGACCTTTAGGAAGATTAATGAAACCAGATCTGGTTATTTAAAAGATAAATAAAATACTAGAAAAAAAAGAGAAATTACTCAAAAATAAAAGAAGAGATATTACAACAGATGAGATAGAGATACAAAGTACAATGCAAGATTATTATGGGCATCTATATGGAAATAAAGTTGACAACTTAGAAGAAATTTACATACCTTAGACTCATACCAACTGCTAACCCTAACACAAAGGAAGTAAAAAAAAAAAAAAAAAAACTTAACGGGCCAGTCACTACTGCAGAAATTGAAACAGTAATGAAAAGACTTCCTAGAACAAAAGCCTAGGTCCAGGTGACTATAACAATGAATTCTATAAAAAATTCATAGAAAAGCAAACACCCATCTTCCTCAGACTCTTCCAGAAAATTTAAGTAGAGGAAATAATCCCAAACACAGTCTATGAGGCTAGCATCACTCTGTTCCCCAAAGTAAGAAAGAACTATTCAATATAGTCCTAGAAATCTTCACCATCCCACTCAGGCAAAGAAAATAGATAAAAGGAATCCAGACTGGAAAGGTTAAAGTTGTGTTACAACTATTTGCAAAATATATGTTGATATATCATAACGATTCCAGAAATATTTCAAAAATCTACTGGAAATAATCATAAATTCAGGAAAGTAGCAGGTTACAAAATCACACTCACAAATCAGTGGCATTTCTCCGCACAAAAGATGGGCCAGAAGAAAAGAAACTCAAGGAAGCTATCCCATTTACAATTGAACTCCAAAAGATAAAATATCAAGTATTAAATCCAGCAAAGAGGGTTAAGGAAAACTATAAGACACAGTTGAAATAAATAGAAGATAACACAAAGAAATGAAAGATCATCCCCTGTTCATGAACTGGAAGAATAAAAATTATTAAATGACAATTCTGCCAAAAGCAATCTATAGATTCAATGCTATCCCTATTAAAATCCCAAAGACAAATTTCAAGGAAATTGAACAAGTTTGAAAATTCAGTGAGATTTTAAAAAAGCACGAATAACAAAAGCAATACTGAAGATAAAGAAGAAAATGCCTGACCTGAGGTCATTCTACAAAACAGTAGTAATTAAACAGTGTGGTACAGGAACAAAAAAAGGACGTATCAAACAACGGAATAGGATAGAGAACCCAGAACTTAATCCATAGATGAAGAGGCACTTTATATAAGACAAAGGTGCCAAAACTATCCAATGGAGAAAGAAGTTCCCTTTATCAAATAGTTCTGGGAGAAGTGGGCATCCACATGTAGAAAAAATGAAAGTATACCACCAATTAACACTATACATCAAAATTAGCTCACAATGAATTGGAGATCTTGATATTAGACCTGAAAATTCATAGAAGAACATATCGGTGAAATATTTCTTGATATTAACAGTAAAGATGTGTTTGGAGAGTCCACTCCATGGATGAAGAAAAAACAAGACTGGACAAATGGGACTATATAAAATAAAAAACCCTCCTTCACATCAAAAGAGGAGCCAGGTAGTGCCACACCTGGTTGAGCACACTTACTACATATCAGAAGAAAACTCCATAAAGATGAACAGGAAACCTTGCAACTCAGAGAACATATTTGCACACCATACTTCAGACAAGTTGTTGATATCAAACATCTATAAAGAACTTATACTGCTCAACAAAAAGAAAAAAGAATGACCCAATAAAAAAGTGAACAGAAGATAAGAACAGACAGATCTCTTAAAAGAGATTCACATAGCCCACAGACATGTGCCGAAATGTTCAAATCCACTCATTACCAGTGAAATACAAATTAAAACCACATTGAGATTTTTACCTCATACCTGAGAAAATGGCCTTCATCAACACAGCTGGAGAGGATAAGTGTTGTAAAGGATGTGGAGAGCGAGGAACTCTATTACACTGCTGGTGGGAGAGAAAACTAGTGCAACCTCTATTGAGAATAGTGTGGAGAATCCCTAATCAAATACAAATAAAAATACTTTATAAAGCAGCAATCCCACTCATAGGCTTTTGTTGAAAAAGAGATAATAATTTGAAGGGATATAAGTACCCCATGTTCATAGATGCATTATTCATAATAGCCAAAATATGGAAGCAACCAAGACGCCCTTCAACAGATTACTGATAAAAAAAAGTTATGTGACATAGATTCAATGGAGTACTATTCAACAGTAAAAGACGATATTGTGTTCTTTGGGATAAAAAAATGGGAAACTACAGAATGGTGTCACTCACATATGAAATTTAAAGAATTGAATTTGAAAACAAACAAAATCCAATCCATATCCACAAGTAGGGAGCCAGAGCCTTGAATGGAGATACTTACCAGGTCCTTGTACTTCATTCTATGTGCACTTAGCCCAGTGTACCACCTTCCAACCCCGCTATATGTGGCTTTTAAATATCTAAGTTATCTACAACCATAGGCCAGATAGACAAAATCATTTGACCCTGTCAGTATCTAAGATAAAGTGATTTGTAGATAACCCTAAAGAACAACAACAACAACAACAACAAAATGAAGTCAAGTATATTATAGGCTATCCTAACCATTGAATTTTCAATAATCCCCCAACTTGGTTATAGTAATATTTAACTCTTGCTACTTAAAACTCTTTGTAAAACTATAAGGAATCATTCCTATTCTATTTAATATCCTTATTTCTCCTAATCCAGGAACCTCTAGGATTATACCCATATCATGATATTTCTACTTTTTGCTCAATCAAAAACCACCAAAGTCATGGGTCCCTAAGAACATACCTAAAATAGACTTCCTCAGTTCTTTCCACCCTAAAACACCCTGTTCTTATCTGTTCTATTGCTACTTTTTGGTTCCTGTTCATTAATCATTTTGTCTTGCTTTATCTTACTGCCTTTCATCCAGCATGTGGCAGATGCTATTATGATTCCATTCTGACTTCTCTAGGCAGACAAGCTCATCATTGTGGCCCAGAGTAACATCTTTCCAGAGTTCTTCTGTACTAGGAAAATATAAAAACAGGCTGGGGGTATGTATCAACCTGCCAACATCCATGTTCATTAGAAAGGCAATTACAGATACCAGAATTACTACCTTCTACACTCCAAAAAGAATTTCAGTCTATACTCCAAGAGGTGGAAAAATGATAGGGGAAGATAACCAGAGGGCTCTTAACTCCAACTCCATCAGGACCCAAAGAGAAAATAGAAATGGAAGAAGGACACTCAAGTAATAATAGGAATGGGTAAGACTTGGAAGGCAAGAGAGTGCAGGATCATAAAAAGGTTTATATGTTAATGTAAACATATAGTTATAGCAATGATAGTCAGTCCATATCTGCAACCTTGGGAGAACTACTGTAGCTTACAATGATTGATATGGGGATACAGAACTCTGCTGGTAGAAAGATGCAGGATTATGAATGTGTTATCTTATAATTTTGTAAATCAATATTAAGTCACTGAAGCAAAAACAAAACAAAATAAAAAAGGAACTAATGGGTGATCTTTAGTAATTTTAAAATAAAAAAAACCGAAGGCATGGCTTGGCACGGGTTTAAGACAAATCATAGGTTTATTACATTGAGGTAAGGCAGTATGAAATATATATTTTAGGTACAGCAAGAAAGACAATTATCGGGAGAGATAAGACTAGTCCAGGCCCATGTGTCCATAAGTTAGTTACTAGAGTTCAGTTACACGTGTTCATTCTCTCCCATGAGAGGCAGCATGGCAGTTCCTAGGGAGTGGAGCCTGTAAGGAGAGCACATAGGGAAAGAGTGTCAGAAAGAGAGCTGTTTTTCTGGCTTGCTTGTGCTTAAGTCTGTCAGCCCAACACCAGCCATATGCTAATTACATTCCTCAGCTGTATACCCATTATGTCCTAAAATCCTATTCACATACTTTGAAGGACCATAAAAAGGTCAAATATATATTAATATAAGCATACAGTTATATAAAAAATAATCAGTCTATATCTGCAACCTTAGGAGAACTACCGTAGCTTCCATTGGTTTATGTTTATATGAAGATACAGAATTCTGGTGATGGAAAGGTACAGAATCATGTCCATGTTATCTTATTATTTTGTAAATTACTACTAAGTCACTAAAAAAAAGGAAAATAAGGAAAGAAACAATGGATGACCCTAGACCTTCACACATAGTACACAAGAGCCTTGTTCTTTGGTCAATGAATAGGTATATTATTTCAACGACGTTATTGCTTTAAACTGTGTCACGCAAAAAAAAATGGACTCCTTTCCTTGACTAAGTTAATACACCTATGCTGGAAAGAAGTAAGAGCTAGATATGTCTCTGCTGTTGCTTCCTCAAAGTTCTGTTCCAAGACCTCTGGTGATGCCTTCTATCGTGATACTTTTGCTCTCAGTGGTTTCTTTCAGCACACAATGCTACAGGTTTTCAGGAATTCTGTTATATAAATAACATAATTTGCCATGTTAAACATTTGGTTCCTTTTGTGATCATTCCTCAGAGGCAAATATGAGGCATTGGGATAACTTTAAAAGCTTAGTTTTTATAAGTGTAAAAGAGGAATTGCAAGGTTTTCAATTTCAATGGACCTCAGGCACATAACAGAGGTCCCTCTTGATGTAAAAGACTGAAATCTTTGTTCTACTTTTAGGATTTCTGCTCCATTAGGGACTTCCCTCCCTAAGTGCCCTAGGTAATCTAGTTAAGTCTAGGAAAACTCAATATCAGAAATCTCTGCAATTATGATTAAAAGGAAAGGACATCATTTTACCAACTTGGATCTTCTCATAGCAGCAACTTTTCGTGAATCAGAATGTTTCGTGTATAACACTGCATAACAAATAATTATATTGCAAAAGATTTGCATAGAGATTATTCTTATTAAAGGGCAATCTTCATTATTGTGGCCAGTAGATCCACCAAATTCCTCTAAGTAGAATTTATATGTACATAGTAGAATTAATAATAAAATTTCTGTATTTTTTACTCTTATTTTTGTGTAGTCGTCTCTAAACCTCTCTGTTAAGTTTTTAACTTATATTTTAAAAATAAAACATTTGAATATCTCAGTTTCTGATACCTCAAACTCCAGTTCTTGATAAAAAAAAGTCACTTTATCAATTAACAAAAAATGTTTTAAATATAAAGCAATCTACTATCAGAAAGCCTTGTTTCTTTAAGTCTTCTTTTTCTTGTATTACTTTACTGGAGGATTAATGGTTTACAGTACAGTTGTTGACATATGGGAGCAAATTCTCATCTGTCACAAAAATTGTGTACAAAGCACTCTCACTCATAACTTAGGTCTTTTTCAACAATCATGAACCAAGACCCCAAATCCCCCACCTACTACCTCTTCTTTCCTTCCTTCCTTCCTTCCTTTCTTATTTCTTTCTTTCCTTCTTTCCTTCCTTCCACACTTCTCCCTCCCTTCCTCCTTCCCTCTCTCCTTCACTTCCTTCCTTCCTTCCTTCCTTCCTTCCTTCCTTCCTATCTTCCTTTCCTTCTCTTCTTTCCCCAGAGTCCTTTGCTTTGGTGCAAAACACCAAACCCAGTTCAAGTTTAACTTTGTATTTTCCCTTGCTGTCCTTGTTGTATAAGTTCTGTCTATGACTGAGATGGGATCTTTAAGTCCTCTTAAAGCTACATCTAAATCCTTTTCCAAAGGTGAGAATTTATACTATGTGTAAATTCAGAAGACTTAGCAAACAATGGTCCTTGAAAAAGCCCTTTTCTTTTCTTGGTCATGTTCTAGAGATTTTTATGTTAGTCATGTAAAACTTGTTCTGGGAGGAAGGTGGTGACACACTTATTTGAGGACACATGCTCTAATGCACAGGCACCCAGGTTCAAACTCCTGGTCCCCACCTGTAGGAGGAAATCTTCACAAGTGGTGGAGCAGTGCTGCATATGTCTTTCTCCCACTCTATCTCCACCTTCCCTCTTTCAATTTCTGTCTGACTCTATCCAAGAAATAAATAAAATATGTTTTTTAAGAAGAACTTGTTCTGCTTATGAACTCAGAGTGGCCATGAGAACCAAAAAAATTAAAGCTAATGTGTAGGAGTTTGCAAACCTTAGTAATGCAGCATACAAATAGAGGGTATGCAGTAAATGTATAGCTTCAATGGTAATTTTTAGTGAGTGTTTGAGGACCTTTCACAGACACCATTTTTTAATACTGTATGCTCTTGTGAGTGTCTCTCTTGACTTGTTTAGGAACATGCATACAGCAAACAATTCATTTAAATTTTCTCTGAAGTTATAGTAAAAAATGCTTGAATTAATATAGACATGGAAACCAGAATTAAAAAAAAAAAGAAAATAGAGAGACACTAAGAAAAAAGAGTCATGAGCAAGGTACACTGATTTATGAAATGCATTAGTTAATAATAAATATAAGATGTATATATTCAGTGAGTAGACTTTTGAGGCAATTTGGTTTAACCATGTCGCATATTATTTGTAAAAGACCTGGGTAAAACTACTTAAAATAAGTAGTTTTTTAAAAAATGAGTGTTTCTAAAAATGAGTGTTTTTAAAAGTACAACCTCACACTAGCAACATTAGCAATACCAAGGAACAAGGGAAAAATACAATATTCCCAGCCACAATTAAGACCTGCTTAATAACCATACTTTGGAAGGTCCAGCTGCTGGAAAACCTGGTTGAGTGCACATGTTATAATGCACGAAGGATCTAGGTTCAAGCCCCGGCAACCACCTTCAGGGAGAAAGTTTTATGAGTCGTGAAGCATGGCTGCAGGTCTCTCTGTCTCTCTCCCTTTATATCTCCCCATTCCTCTCAATTTCTGGCTGTATCTATCTAATAAATAAATAAAGATAATACAGAAAATAAAAAGTAATAATCATTTGGGAGTGGAGCCCAGGAATCTGTGTTTGAACATGCACTCTGTGATTTTAATGCGCGTAGAATAATTAACTTGAAGGCCCTGAACAGGATTTTTCATCTATAAAATAGAAATAATAGAGTTGTTCCTATTAGTAAAATGAAATTATAGGAGATAACATGTATGCAGATCCTACTACATGTTAGTCAGTTGCTCAATAGCCAGTCAATGAATTTATCCTTCTGATACATCTCAGATGTCACCCATGTATGTATGAAGTATTCTTACCCCTCTACATAGGTATTGCACCATTATTCAATTTTTATATGTTTTGTTTATTTTATTTTAACAAGAGAAAGATACAGAGAGAAAGACACAGAAAGAACTACCAATGCACTGCCCAGCTCTGGCTGATGGGGATGCTTAGAGATTAAATTTGGGGCCTTTGAGCCTCAGGCAGAAAAGTGTTTTTGTATAACCATTATGTTATCTCCTCAAACCTCACTAATCTGCATTTAGTAAACACACTAATTGTAAATAATATTATTGACTGTGTTACTGTACACACACACACATTTTTCTCTGGATTATTGTTTCATTGAGTTTAGATAAGGATTTCTCACTTTAGACCTCCGCATATTTACCCCATCCAGTCACACAGAGTTAATAAGTATACATATTATATGATATCACCATGTATTTCAATGTAGATGACACATTCCTTTAGCTTTATATAAGAAGCTTTCAAAATAAAATGCTCTTTCACTGTATTTCTTCACTACTCCCTAAGTATGAATATATTGGGCATTTTATTTTGTAATCTGTGACTTAAATCATGTTATGATTATATTACTGGGAGCTTAATGATACTTACTGTGTACCACTGGCCCAGAGGGGACAGGCTGTAGAAATTCATCCTACATGGTATTATAGGTCATATAGATTATATTTTAATGCAGCTGAGAAATTACTCAAACAAGATTTTTATATGTCATCAACAAAAGCCCAGGTAGCTAAAACATTGTCTTTGAGAACACAGACACTGAATGTTTACTCATGGTTAGTCATCAACAATTTGTAAAGTCTTCAGAAGCCAATCAAGTTGAGGAAACCATCTGAAGGAATTGGCTTTAACTGTGTTCTTTGAAGTTCTCAGGAAATTGTGTTGTTCAGTGTGTGCTAAGGTTAAAATGTTCTTACTCAGTGGATTCAATTGAATGTGGTTGCAGTCAGCAAAAACCATTTACTGCTATTTATGAACATTTCAGCTTTTTTCAGTGATACATGGCTAATATTTGGGAGACTAAAAAAGAATGAGAAGATGATGAAAAATTTTACTGTTATTGTTCATAGATTTGTAAAATGACAAAAAGTCATGTGTTCACTTGCTTTCATTTGCTTTATTTCCAAGTTTGTAAACACACACATAATATATTTCCAAGCTATGTTTTTTCTTCAATTTGTTGAAAAAAGAGGCAAAATTTTAAGACACAGAGAATTTGTCCTGAATATTAAAGGATAGATATCTAGTCCATGGGTAGAAAGGTGAATTAGACAGTTACAACTAAAGAATAGATGAAAACAAAGCATTAAGGCGTGTTTAGATGAAGACTGATAGGGATTCAAAGGTTACAAATACTCTTATTCTAAACATGAATATATATGAGTCCTAGGTCATGTTGACAGGGGTAATTAGTACATTTCATTCATAGATTTTCTTCAAGCTTTGGGGTTATTGTATGCCTTAATCTAACTTTCTAGACATATTCTAAACTCTGACACCATCTTCCCAGACAATACTTTTGTCCACCTCCATATTAACTATCAGACTCAAGCGAAACCTACAAAAAGTCATGGGCCCCTAGGAACATTCTTAAGTTAGATTTCCTCACTTCTTTTCACCCTAGAATTCTTATTCTCTTATGCTATATCCCTACTTTTTGTTCCAGTTTATATATACTTTTCCCCTTTTGTTGCCCCTTTTTATTGTGGTTATTGATATCATCATTGTTTGATAGGAAAGACAGAAATCCAGAAGGGGGGATATAGAAGGGGGATAGAAAGATAGACACCTGCAGACCTGCTTCACCAACTGGAAGCAAATCCCCTGCAGGTGGGGAACCGGAGCTGGAACAGGAATCCTTAAGCTGGTCCTTGTGCTTCTTGAGAAGTGCACTTAACCTACTGTGCTACCGCCTGCCCCCCCCCCCCCCAAATAATTTTTTTTCTACTTACTCTCTTGTTGCCTTTCATCCAGCAAGTTGAAGATGCTATCATGATTCCATTCTGACTTTCCTGGGAAGACAAACTCACCAATGTGTCCTGGAAGTTTACTTCTCAAGAGTCCTATACCATTAGGGAAAGATAGAAAAAGGCTGGGGTATGAATTGATCTGCTAATGCCAATGTCCAACAGAGAAGCAATTACAGAATCCAGAACTCACACCTTATGAACAACCCCAAAAATTGGTTCATATTCCCAGAAGGGTACATATAGGGGAAGATGACCAGATGATACTGATCTCCAACTCCGTTAGAAGCCAGAGAGAGAAAAGGGGAAAAGGAAGGAGATCCAGAAGTAGTAATAGGTTTAAGTGAGACTTAGAAAGGAAGATAAGACAGAACCATACAGAAAAGATACTATATATATATATATATATTAGTCTACCTTGTCTAAAACCTTGGGAGAATTACTGTAGTCTCCAATGAAGATTCATAAAATTGGTGGTAGGATAGGTGCGGAAAAATACCTCTGTTGTCTTACTTTGTAAATCAATATTAAGTCACTAATAAAATAAAATAAAAAGAGAGAAGGAAAACAAAAAGGGAAAGGCTTAGAATGACACCCCTGTCATGTTAAGTGAGCTAAGTCAGAAAGATAAAGATGAGTATGGGATGATCCCACTTATAAAAAGAAGTTGAGAAAAACCAAGAGAAAGGGAAACTCAAAGCAGGATTTGACTAAATTTGGAGTAGAGCAACAAAGTAATAGCCCTGGGTTGAGGGTGAGGGTGGATGCTCAGCTTCCTGGGTGTGTGGGGGAGGGTGGTGGGAGGATGGGATGGGACACAGTCTTTTGGTGGTGGGAATGGTGTTTATGTACACTCCTATCAATCTGTAGTCATATAAATCACTAATTAATATGAGAGGGGAAAATTGATTGAATATCTCAAACTTTTTAAAGCACAGACTGAGTCTTTTTAATACATAGGCTGAGTCTTTGATATGTTGACTCTCATAAGAGCTTACATCAGGGAGAACAGAAACAACTGGTGGCACAGCTACACACAAATAATGTCAAAGGACATAAAGTATGGTGATGTTGTGTATAATACAAGAATCCTAACAAAGGGATATTTCAAAGTTAACCCAATTGCCAAATAATGTGACTATAGCAATACCTATCTATTGTCTTCTTAAACCCTAATACAGCAGGAACCTCCTACTTCCTCAATAGAGCCTATACTTCCACCAATCCTGGAACCTCTAGCGTTGGGCTCACTTTCCTGCATGTTTCTATCAATTCATACTAAATGATATTGCATCCACTGATCCAAATCTAATCAATGGAACAAGTACCACTGCAGCATGCTTCACTTCAGACTGTGTCCAGAGACATCCGACATGGAATGTAAACCCTTCAGTCTCATTACTCTGGTGAGACCTTTCTTTTCATAGGATTCTCTAATTCCATTCCAGGAGATTCACTTCCTAATTAAGTCTCAAAGCATAGATATAGAACAGGTCCAGTAAGATAGAGCATATGTTCACATATATCCATAAATCAGGGTAAAATACATACTTGAAAACAAAAATATGCAATAGTCTGTAGTGAGTTAGTATAAAGTTCATAATGAAACAGTGTCTAATTAGACTTAGATACCCTCTTTACCTACTTCTTATTATAGTTCTTTCACTCAGTCCAAAGCTAACCTCATCAAAGCAAGGACTGCAAAAGTTGAATAAGGGCAAGAGACTGGCATACTTTATTGATGACTCTTTAGTCACTACCAGGCCACCCTATCATCTGGGGCCCTAATCTGGGAGTCCTGAGATTTCCAAACAGAAATGATGGGCCTAGACCTCGAATAAATCCCTCTCTCCATTGTTACCAGTCATCCCTATCAGAGCAACATAATAGACCCCTTTGTAGGCCCACATAGGACCTTGCCCTCAACTTGGATCAATAATGGTAGATAGTGTTCTATACTTCGAAGGAAGGGTGGACAACATACTCTATGCTACACCAGAGGAAGATGGGAAGATATTGGGGCAGCTTAAAATATTCCTACTCATGACCACAGAATGTGAGCTCAGATCTAGTAGGATACAGTATAATAAGCCTAGCCTCCTAGGCTTATTATAGGCCCCAGATCACATCAAATCAGTGGGGTTTACAGTCTACAATATTTATATACCCTTCCCATAATTGGGAGCTACTCTCTTTCCTGATCTGGTTTTCTGGTCCTTTTTCCAGCCATGACATCATCTCCCCAGACAATAACTTGGATCTACCAGCATATTAGATTTCAGGCTCAGGTGAAAAAAGAAAAAGAAAAAAAAATAGTATAGCCACAGGGCCTTTGGAATATAACTAAAATATGTCTACTAGCCTACTAGCTATCTACAAAATGGAGGATCCCCCAACTCTTCAGCTGCATTATTCCAACTTTTAGGTCCATGACTGGTCAACAATTTGTTTGGCTTTGTATGTTAACTCTCTTTTCAACCACCAGGTTCCAGATGCTAGCATGATGCCAACAAGACTTCCCTGGACTGACAACCCCACCAATGTGTCCTGAAGCTCTGCTTCCCCAGAGCCTTTCCCCACTAGGGAAAGAGAGAGACAGGCTGGGAGTATGGATCGACCAGTCAACACCCATGTTCAGCCGGGAAGAAATTATAGAAGCCAGACCTTCCACCTTCTGCATCCCACATTGACCCTGGGTCTATACTCACAGAGGGTTAAAGAATGGGAAAGCTATCAGGGGAGGGGATGGGATATAGAATTCTGATGGTGGGAATTGTTTGGAGTTGTACCCCTCTTATCCTATGGTTTAGTCAATTTTTCCTTTTTATAAATAAAAAATAAAAAAATTAATAAAATAAAAAGAAACAGTTTTATTCAGCAGATAGTGGAGGCTTCTGTCTCACTGGCTACAGTGTAAAGGATATATCAAAACTAAAGAGGTAAACTTCAGAAGCCCATGTATTCTGAATTTGAAAAAGAATAAAATATGCTGTTTTAAAATGTTAGCCCTCAGCCCTCAGCCAGGGACATAACATCAGACACAGCACAAAATGCTTTCTAGCTTGAAAGACCAGTGATCCCAAACTAAATCCCCAGCACCACAGTAAATAGAGTTCTAAGAAGAAGAAGGAGGAGGAAGAGGAGAGAAGAAAGGAAAGATGAATTGATCAAGGAAGTCAGGCCATAGCACAGCGTGTTAAGCGAAAGTGATGTGAAGCTCAAGGACCTGCCTAAGGATCCTGGTTTGAGCCCCTGGCTCCCCAACTGCAAGGGAGTTGCTTCACAAGTGGTGAAGTAGGTCTGTAGGTGTCTATATTTCTCTTCCCCTCTTTGTCTTCCCCTCCTCTCTCCATTTCTCTCTGTCTTATCCAACAACAACAACAACAACGTCAATAACAACAAAAATGACAACAATAAAATAACAAGGACAACAAAAGGGAATAAATAAATACTTTAAAAAAAAAAAAGATGGATGGAGGGAGTCAGGCATTAGTGCAGAGGGTCAAGCACACATGAGCAAAGCGCAAGGACTAACTTAAGGATACAGGTTCCAGACCTAGCTCCCCACCTACAGGGGAGTCACTTCACAAGTGGTGAAGCAGGTCTGCAGGTGTCTATCTTTCTCTCCCCCTCTCTGATTTCCCCTCCACTCTCCATTTCTCTCTGTCTTATCCAACATCAGCAACAACAATAACTACAACAATAAAACAACAAGGGCAACAAAAGGGAATAAATAAATAAATAAATATTTTTTTAAAAGATGGAATGGAGGGAGTCCTGTGGTAGCACAGCGGGTTAAGCTCATGTGGCGCAAAGCACAAGGACTGGAGTAAGGACCCTGGTTTGAGCCCAGCCTCCCCACCTGTAGGGGGATCTCTTCACAGGCGCTGAAGCAGGTCTACAGGTGTCTATCTTTCTCTCCCCTCTCTGTCTTCCCCTCCTCTCTCTATTTCTCTCTGTCCTATCCAACAACAACAATAATAACTATAACAAGGGCAGCAAAAAGGGAATGAAAAATAAAAAGATGGATGGATGGATAAATGGATGATCTATGGAAGGAAAGAAAGAAACAAGAAACAAGAAGCTTCGTTCCCCAATAACCAGGTCATCTGAAAGAGTGATTTTGTAAATTTGAGAATACATACGTAGTGTTTATGTGCATGTTTGTACATATGTGTCTGCGTATTGTGCAGCCTCATTTTATAGACTCTCAAAATTCACATCAAAAGGTATTTCATGCAAATTTATTCAACCATAGACCTTTTAACGTGACTACCCTTCAGCAATAAAAATTCAGCCACTTATTTCCTGAAGTAAAGCCAGTAAGGTGATGCATTCCTTGGCTCATGGGGTGAGAAACCCTCTCTTGAGGCCCTAGACTGCATTGCCCTGTCTTCAGACTAATGAGTACTTCTTCTATCTGTAAACTTCTTTAGGCAAAACAATTTCCTTCCAAGGTGCTTTATAATGTCATTAGATCCCCCATTTGTGTTCAAATGTACCACATTCATGAGCAGAAGATACTATTGCTAGTTTTCTGTAAAATGAGAGGCCACAGGGTAAATTCTTTTCTCTACAAACATTAAACTTTCTGTTTCTTAAGTGAGAGCATGCCAGGATTTTTCTTTTTTTCTGTTTTTTTTTTTTACACTCCCTATCATTTTTTTCTTCCACAGACCAGAAGAAAATTACCAAAAATTTACCAAAATTAGTTGGCAATTGTCATGAGTGTTGGTCCCACTATAACTCTCTAGTGTTAGAATCCAAAAAGATTCCCATGCAATACATAAGACAAGAGACTAATGACCAAAAATATATAAAGAGCTCAGCAAACTTAGCAACAAAAAAGCTAATGACCCCATCCAAAAATGGGCAGAGGATATGAACAGAATATTAACTACAGAAGAGATCCAAAAGGCTAACAAACACATGAAAAATTGCTCCAGTCAGAGAAATGCAAAGGAAGACATTGAAATACCACCTCACCCCTGTAAAAATGGCATACATCAAAAAGGACAGCAGCAACAAATGCTGGAGTAGTTATAGAAACAAAGGTACCTTTCTGTACTGATGGTGGGAATGTAAATTGGTCCAACCTCTGTGGAGAGCCATCTGCAGAACCCTCACAAGTCTAGATATGCAGCTTGCATATGATCCAGTAATTACTTTCCTATTCATGTACTACAAGGACTCCATAACACCCAACCAAAAAGATATGTGTACACCTATGTTCATAGCAGCACAGTTTGTAATAGCTAAAACCTGGAAGCAACCCAGGTGCCCAACAACAGCAGAATGGCTGAGAAAGCTTAGGTATATGTATACAATGGAATACTATACAGCTATTAAGAACAATGAACCCACCTTCTCTGACCCATCTTGGATGGAGCCAGAAGGAATTACGTTAAGTGCATGTCAGAAAAGACAAAAATGAGCATGATACCATCTCACTCATAAACAGAAGTTTATAAATAAGAACAGAAAGGGAAATTCAAAGCAGACTTTGACTGAGTGTGGAGTAGGGCACCAAAGTAAAAAATCTCTGGGTTGAGGGTGAGGGTGGATGTTACGCTTCACTGGGAGGGTGCAGGTGGGGGAATGAGATGGGACACAGTCTTTTGGTGATGAAAATGGTGTTTATGTACACTCCTATTAACTTGTAGTTATATAAATCACTACTTAATTAATGTGAGAGGGGGAAAATTGATTGAATGTCTCAAAATTTTTAATGCACAGACCATAGGCTGAGTCTTTTAAATATTGACTCTATATAAACCTTAGACCATGGAGAAGAGAAGCAACCGGTAGCATTACTCTATAAGACATAGCTACATACAAATAATATCAAAGGACATAAATTACAGTGGTGTTGTGTATGGTAAAGGAACTCCTGACATAGGGATTTTCATAATTAACCCAATTGCCAAATAATTTTATTACAGCAATAACTATCCATAGCCTTCTTAAACCCTAAGACAGCGGGACTTGCTGCTTCCTCTACAGAGCCTATATATCCCCAAGTCCTGGAATCTCTAGGGTGGGGCTCATTTTCCTGCATGCTTCCCTCAATTCATATAAATGATATTGCATCTGCTGACTCCAACCTAATCAACACGACGAGTATAACCTCAGCATGCTTCACTTCAGACTGTCTCCAGAGACGTCAGGGATGGAATGTCAACCCTTCAGCCTCATTACTCAGGTGAGACCTTTCTTTTCATAGGATTCTCTAATTCCATTTCAGGTGGTTCACTTCCTAACAAAGTTCCAAAACCTAGATATAGACCAGGTCCCATGAGATAGGGTATATGTTTACATGTATCCATAATTTAGGGCAAAATATATACCTGAAAGCAAGAATGCACAATAGTCTGCAGTGAGTTAGTATATGTGCAAGCAAGTAGAAAAACCTAAAAAGACACCATAAGTTTCATAATGAAATAGTGTCTACTTAGACTTAGATACCCTCCTATTAAATTTCCCTATGATACTTCCTATTATACTTCCCTCAGTCACTCCAAAGTTAACCTTATCAAAGTAAAGACTACAAAAGCTGAATAAGGGCAAGAGACAAGTATACTTCATTGATGATCTTTTAGTCACTATCAGGCCACCCCATTAGCTGGGACCCTAGTCAGGGAGTCCTGAGATTCCCAAACAGACATGATAGGTCTAGACCTCGAATAAATGCCCATCTCTATTTTTACTGGTCATTTCTGTTAGGAACAGCACTATAGACCCCTCTGTGGACCCCCATAGGACCTTGCCTTCAACATGGATCAACCAAGGTAGAAAATGTTCCATCCTCCAAAGGGAGGCTGGACAACACACTCTATGTTGCACATAAGGAAGATGGGTCCTGAAAATTGGGGCAGCTCAGAACGTCCCTACTGATGAACACAGAATGTGAGCTGAGATCTACAGGGATGCACAGCCATTTCTTTAGGCCTGAAAATCAATATCTGAATTATTATCTGGGGCCTTGAAATTCACAAACTACATAGGTATAAACATGATGTGAGTGTCTTAGTGAGTACCTGACTTACTGTGTCCTCATATGACAGAGAAATATCTAGTTAATTCTCTGACCTCTTAAAAGATGACAAATTCCATACATTTGGGCCCCACCCTCATGAAAAAATTATTATTTGTTAATTTTTATTTATAAAATGGGAACAATGACAAAACCATAGGATAAGAGGGGTATAATTCCACACAATTCCCACCACCAGAACTTTATATCCCATCCCCTCCCCTGATAGCTTTCCTATTCTTTAACCCTCTGGGAGCATGGACCCAGGGTCATTATGGAGTGCAGAAGGTCTAGCTTCTGTAATTGCTTCTCTGCTGAACAGGGGCTTTGGCAGGTTAATCCCTACTCCCAGCCTGCCTCTCTCCTTCCCTAATGGGGCAGGGCTTTGGGGAAGTGGGGCTCCAGGACACATTGGTGGGGTCATCTGCCCAGGGAAGTCCAGTTAGCATCATGGTAGCATCTGGAAACTGGCAGCTGAGAAAAGAGTTATCATATAAATCCAAGCAAATTGTTGACTAATCATAAACCTAAAGGCTGGAATATTTCAGGTTAAGATTTGGGGGGGTCTCTGTTTTGAAGATAGCTAATGACTAAACTATTTTTCTTTTTTTTTTTTTTCCTGAGCCTGACATCTGATATGTACGTGGACCCAAGTGATTGTCTGGGGAAATAATGTTCTGGATGGAAAAAGGACTAGAAAACTGGATCTGTGAAGAGAGTAGCCCCCATATATGGTAAAGGTATGTAAATATTGTTGTTTATAAATCCCATCGATTGTTGGGTTGCGTGGGGGGAGGAGAGAACTCTACTGGAGCCAACCTGGGCAGCTTCTTACTCAGCAACACAGTAGAGGAACCGGGAACTCTTGCTGAGCGGGAACGCAATGCAACTCTTTTATTGATGAGATACACCACCTCTTATATATCTCTTTAACCAGAAGTGACAAGTGAGAAAAGGAAATAGCTAGGAGAGGGGGTGGAACAAATAAAGAGCGTGAAGGTAGCAAGCTTCCATCTAACCAGTGGTGATTAAACTAATACCCTGCAGGCAGGGTGGGTCTCAGGCAAAACAATTATTATGTAAATAGACACAGCATTAAGCAATGCTGGGGGCCTGGCCTAATGACCAACAATCAATGACCTAGTTATTTTTAATTAATTAATTTATTTATTTGCTTTCCCTTTTGTTGCCCTTATTTTTTATTGTTGCTGTAATTAATGTTGTCATTGTAAGGACAGAAAGAAATGGAGAGAGGAGGGGAAGACAGAGAGGGGGAGAGAAAGATAGACACCTGCAGACTTGCTTCACCGCCTATGAAGTGACTCCCCTACAGGTGGGGAGCTGGGTGCTGGAACCAGGATCCTTATGCTGGTCCTTGTGCTTTATGCCATGTTAGCTTAACCGGTTGTGCTACCACCAGGCTCCTGATGACCTAGTTATTTTACAAAGACTTCACATTCAAGTATAATATTGACATTATAATCAGTGAATAAACATTTTGGTAGGATACAAATACTCAGTTACTTGTCATTCAGATTACCATTGTTACAATAAACCCAAAAGAACTCTATCCTTATATTACTGATGAGGTTAAATTGTTTATATTTGATAGTAACCTATGTTATTTCACGAATATGTGTTAACTCACCAGTACCTGGATATCCAGTGTAATGATAGAAACTATAATTCATTTACAAAGACTTTAAATGGGCAAAACAAAACCCCAAAACCATAAAGGACACTTTAACAAATCATCAATACCAAAGCCAAACTTCAGAAAATCTCTATGCAGTAGAACAAGTCATATGGTTTAATAAGAAATGTATATAATTTTCAACCTAGTGTTTTGCTTTCTCAATTTTTCAAGGTTTTATGAAAGTGTGTCTAGATACATATATATATGTATATATAAATATGAAATATATGTGTGTGTCTCCATTTGAAAAATTGAAACATTTTGTTTTACTTTATTTTGATGCTTCTTTTTAGCATTAACATAATTTTACCTCTTAGCCAAATCACACTGAAGTTTTTTTTTAAGATTACAACACGCTTTTGCTGTATTCTGAATTAGAGCATCTGTAAGCATAGTTAGTTTGTATTACATTTTTATGAACATCAATTTTACCATCGTTACAGCCAACTTTTACTTAAGAAAGAACATTTGAATCAGAGTCTGAACCCATGATACAGTTCTCTGAGCTATACATTTAACTGATAAAAATATTTACATCAAGATGTCCTTTCAGTTTTTCTGTAAGACTCAGTGTCTGCTTAAAACTCCCCAAACATGACTAACCCATGAATGTTCTTTGTAGAACAGTGTGATGATCACTGTAAACATTCACTCTGAAACTAAGTAATACTTTTGCTCCCCCTTAACTGTCTGAAGCAAAAAGGATCACTGTAAATTGACCTTAAGATACGTAAATAAATAAATAAATAAATAAATAAATATCCCAAGTGAGCACTGGAAACTCCTTTTGATATAGTTTGTACAGGGGAAATAGAACAAGACGTGATTTTTTTCTGTGCTGCTCTTCCAAGCCGCTTAAATTAATAGCACATTAAGTAATTTCTCTGGTTCTGTTAAGAATAGTTTATGTCAAGCCCTGTGGAGGCACACCCAGTTGAGTGCATATGCACAAGGACCAGGGTTCAAATCCCATCTCCCCACCTGCATTGGGACCACTTCACAAATGGTAAAGCAAGTCTGCAGGTGTTAAACTTTCTACCTTCCTATCTATTTTTCCCTCTCAATTCCTCTCTGTCCAATAGAATAAAATGAAAGGGAAAAAGTAAAGAAAAGAAAATGTGACCACCAGGAACAGAGGGTTCCCAGTGCCAGCACCAAGATCCAATGATAAGCCTGGAGGCAAAAAGAAAAGAAAAAAGATAGTTTGTGTCTGAGGAGATCAAATACATAGTTGAAAGCTTCTGAGCTCACAAGAAATTCATAGACAATTAGCATGAAATATAATTATCAATACTCTTCTATAGAAGCTAGCATCCTGAGGCCTAGTAGGTGGATGCATAGCTAGCGTTCCTTACTTAAAAGCATAAGGTCTGGAGATTAGTCTCACGGACCTTAATGCCAGAGCCATGCTCTGGTCTTCTCCTTATTCTATCTCATAAAAAGTAAATACTGCTTTCAAAAGAATGATCTAGATTTTTAAGGCCCCCATGACCTAGTGGAAACCCATTTTAAGTTAGATTATTTCAAAATGAATATTCAGTAATATATATATTCCCTACAGCATCTCATCTCACGGATTTTCGACAGCAGTTGCTTCTTATGTCTGTCTTAAAAATTAAATGTCTTTTCTGAAAGTATTGATTGCTGCATTTTTGTCAAAACATTAGCCTAACTAATTCCCGGGTCTCTCAAACATGAAGTTAGCTATGATATTAAGAAAGGTTTATCGCATATCCATAAGTTAGGAACAACTATATACCTCAAAGTAAAAGTGCTTAATAGCACTCAGTGATTAGATTTAGAACTAATTGCCTCAACAGTCTAGTAGAAAGACCTAAAGAAAGTACCATAAATTGTCTAATCAAATATTTGTTACTTAGGCTGATACACCTTCTTGCCCTAACCCTCACTTTGGTAACACATCTCTTAATATCTTCTGACAGCATTTCCTCCCAGTTTACTTGTCTAACAGG
Source organism: Erinaceus europaeus (assembly GCF_950295315.1). Taxonomy (NCBI): domain Eukaryota; kingdom Metazoa; phylum Chordata; class Mammalia; order Eulipotyphla; family Erinaceidae; genus Erinaceus; species Erinaceus europaeus. The sequence goes on from NC_080171.1 coordinate 22,619,502, forward strand.
GAATTCCTCTATTACTAAAGTCAGCAAACAGATTTGTATCATTGAAGACCTTTTCTCTGATGAAAATGTCTGGTAGATTTTTCCCCATAAATTTTTAGAGGCTTTCACAAATATTCACTTGCTCCAATAGCTTTGTATTGCTGTATGTTCATTTGTGCTTGACCTTGTGACATGGTACATTCTTCATGTAAATTATTGTTGATGAGTAGTGTTTACATAAACAAATAAGGTAAAGATGTGGATTTTTGCTTTTTAACTTTACCTTCTCATCTTTACTGCAGTCAACAGTTGGCAACTACTTTACAGAGGTGACAGGTCTGCTTTATCAGTATATTTCACGCTTTCTCAAAATCTAGGTTACGTCACAGCTACCAATATCCTCCCACCACCATCTGCTAGGCTCCTTCTACCCGAAGGACACTCTCACTTCTTCACTTGCGCCATCCTCAGTTCTACAGTCATTCCAACAGATTGTTTTTGTTTTTATGTGGCTTTATCTATTGCACTTTGTTGTTTTGTTTTATAGGTAGAGTAAAAGTGCCACGTTTGAACTCGGATCATATACAGCAAAGCAGTACTCTATGCAAGTGAGTTATTTTATCATGCCTACTTTTTTTTTTCCTAATGTGCAACATATGAGTGAAATCATCTCACATTTATCTTTCTCTTTGGATTTGTTTCATTTAGAATGCCCCATTCACTTACATCCATATAGCATCAATAGTAAGTACTTCATATTCCTTATAGGTGAATATTGTATTTATCTTGTTGAGATTTGTGAGTTCCATATGCATTTGGAACATTAGCTTTTTGTCAGGTGTTAAAGTCATATGACTGTTTTCTCCCATTCAGTAAGATGTCTTCTCATTTTAATGGTAGTATCATAGTACAGAAGCTATTAAGTTTGATGTCATACTATTTATTTATTTTTTCTCTTGTTTCCCTTGGCACTACAGCTGAACCTCTAAAGATAACAGAGACAAACTATGGAATATTTTACCTGTTAATTTCAGTATGTTTTATGGTTTTGAGTCTAACATGCAAGTGTTTAACCCACTTCTGTAGTCTAATGTTCTGTCCTAGGCATTGGGCCCAGTGTTTGCTTGCAGCAGAACTCCTTTTAAAATCCTACAACTATTATTTGTGATATTATTGACCTCCAGTTTCTAATACCTATTCACCTTAGAATACAGCATGGCTAACCTTCTGTGTTTCATATTGTTGGTCATTCCACCTTTCCCTCTCAGGAATTTGGAAAGAATAGCCAGAAGATACCAAGTTCTACTTCAGAAGTCTAAGAAAATTTAGCACCAGAACTATCAGCCTCAAAACATTATTCTTCAAATGTTACCAGGTCAAGACCTCAGATCAATTTTTAAACTTGAATGCCTGCCCTTAAATCACTTATTTTAAAATTTCTCAGGGTATTATAGATTTTTCTTATTTATAAATTACTTCTGCAAAAAACTCATTTATTATCTCTAATTTTATATCTAAACAATCTTAAATGTCCTCCTTTATCTTCTAATCTATATCTTTACTCTTTTTATAATTTTGAAAAGATTAGTGAATTGAATTAACAATAACTGGATTTATTCTTAACAATTCCTCCTGATTATCAACCTTGTACTTTCTTAACAAATCTATTGATTTTTCTCTGCTTTATAATTTTGTTTTATGTTATTATATTTTATTTATCTCTGATCTAGGTACTATTTTATATACCCATTCTTTTTTTCCTTTTAAATTATTCACTTATTAGATAGTACAGAAATAAATTAAGACATGAAGAGGAGATAAAGAGGAAGAGACACATCTGTAGCACTGTTTCACTACTCATGGAGCTTCCCCCTTGCAGGTGGGGTCTGGGGGCTTGAACCCTGGTCCCTGTGTATTGTAACATGTACACTCAACTCGGTATGTAACTTCCCAGCCTCTCATTGATTCACTACTTCATCTGAGCTAATCATCCAGTCCTGAATGTAAATCTAAACTTGATCAAATAGTAGAAAAGGACCTAAGTGGAGGGTAAGAGTGACTTTGTAGACACATCACAGGAAAATGAACAACTGTACCCATGTGTTAACAATTGTGCTATAAGCCATTATGTCCTCAATACAAAAAAAAAATTTTTTTTTCCTCCAGGGTTATTGCTGGGCTCGGTGCCTGCATCATGAACCCACAACTCCTGGAGGCCATTTTTTTCCCCTTTTGTTGCCGTTGTTGTTGTAGCCTCATTGTGGTTATTATTATTGCCATTGTTGACGTTGTTCGTCTTTGAATAGGACAGAGAGAAATGGAGAGAGGAGGGGAAGACAGAGAGGGGGAGAGAAAGATAGACACCTGCAGACCTGCTTCACCTCCTGTGAAGTGACTCCCCTGCAGGTGGGGATCCGGGGGCTCGAACCGGATCTTTACGCCGGTCCTTGCGCTTTGAGCCACATGCGCTTAACCCACTGCGCCACCACTCGACCTCCCAAAGAAAAATAATTGTAAAATTTTATTTTTAATAAAAATGAAAAAATGATACTATTTTACTACAACAACAAATAAATAAAACTACCCAAATGCTTTTGCTAAATATGCCTGACCTTATAGTTTTTCAAAATGTACAAATATAAAAAAACATTTCTTCTACAGAATATTTTGAGTAAATGGTTCTCTTATAAATTATTTTCCAAAGAGTTGGGAGGATGCTACCCACGAGCACTGGCCTCACCCTTGTGGCTCAGGTTCAAATCTCTGTACCAAACAGAAGAGCCTGTGTTCTCTTTCTCTGTCCCTTTCTTTTTCTTTTCCATTGTTTTATATTTTTATTGATGATTTAATATTTATTGACAAAATTATAAGACAACAGAAGTATAATTCAATACCATTCTCACCACCAGAGTTGTGTGTCCCCTTTCCCTCTATTGGAAACTGCAGTAGTGTTCCCAGGTCATAGGAATGGGTTCACTATTATTCCTATAACTATCTAGCTACATATAGATTTGTGCATTTTTTTCTATGGCCCTACCTTCTTTCCTTTGTAAGTCGCATTTACACCTATTACTGCTTCCAAGTGTCCTTCCTTTTTTCCTCTTCTCTCTCAGAGTCCTGATGGATTGAGGTTTAGAGCCTTCTGGTCATCTTACCTAATATTTCTCCCCTTCTGGGAGTATTTATGAGGTGCAGAAAGTGGGAGTTCTGGCTTCTGTAATTGCTTCTCTGCTGGATATGGGCATTGGTAGGTTGACCCATACCCCCAACCTGTTTCTATCTTTTCCTAGTAGGATAGGGTTCTGGAGACGTAAGGATCTAGGACACATGGCTGAGGTTGTCTGCCCAAGGAAATCAGAATGGAATCATAATAACATGTTCAACTTGGTTACTGAAAGGTGGTCTTCTTCTTCTAGCGTTTGCCACTGAAAGGTGGTAAGATATAAAGATATGGTTAATGAACAGAAGCAAAAAGTAAAAATAGATCACGTGAGAACAGTAGACTTTATGGTGGAAAGAACTGAGGAAGTCTATTTTAGGTATGTTCCTAGGGGCCTATGACTTTTGTAGCTTTTACTTGAGTTTGATAACTAACATGGAGGTGAATAAAAATACTATCTGGGAAGATGGTGTCAGAGTTTAGAATAGGCCTAGAAAGTGGGATTAGGGCAGTGAGTAACTCCCAAACTTTAAGAAAAAAATATAAATACAATGAACTTTTTGCTACATTGATCTGACCCAGGGCCTATATATATTCATATTTAGCACAGAAGCCTGGACTGTGAGCTCAGTATGTTTTTCTTTATCTCTGTCTTCCAATTTCTATTTGAGTGAAACAAGTGTCGTTGAGTAGTGAAACTTCATTTGTCGGAGAATAAAGTTACACACACACATACATACACATACCAATGATTGAAAATTGAGGGATATATCACTTTATCTAGTGTGGAGGAAAATAGATGAAAAGAGAGATATCATTTTATCTAGTGTGGAGAAAAATAGATGGGAAGAGAGATATCATTTTATCTAGTGTGGAGGATTAAAACACAGGATCTTAAGCTTGCACATCATGTGATCCATTAGACTAAGACACCTCTATGACCTCCTATATAGTCTTCAAATATTTTCATTTTATTTATTTTCATTTTAAATTTAGTCATTACCAGAGCATCACCACTCTGAACTGACGTTTTCGGATAGAAAGAGACAGAGAGGGAGAAGGAAAGAAACCACAGGATTTAAGTTTACTGCAGTGCCCTGGCACCTGATTCTTAACCAGGGTAAAATGTGTCTGCCTTCCAAGGAGGCTTAGTTTCACTTTCTTGCTAGCCCCAAATGTTTTCATTTAAGATTATTATCCACTTCTGTGTTCTTTGTTTTTTTATGTGTTATCTTTTATTAGTAATTTAATATTGGTTTAGAAGTTTGTAAGGGATGTAATTGTAACAGAAGTATAATTCCTACCACCAGAGTTCTGTGTCCCATCCCAACATTGGGAATTTCCCTATTCTTTATCCTGCTGAGAATATGGATCACAATACTTTTTTGGGGGGTGCAGAAAGTGGGAGTGACTTCTGTAACTGCTTCTCTGCTGGACCTGGACTTAGGCAGGTTGATCTGTATCCCCAGCCTGTTTCTATCTTTTCCTAGTAGAGTAGGACTCTGGAGAGGTGAGGTTCTAGAAGGAATGGTAAGATCACTTACCCAGGGAAGTCAGTTTGGCATTGCAGTAGCATCTGGAGCTTGGTGGCTGAAATGCAGTAAGATGAAAAGAATGACAAAATGTTTAATAAAAAGGAACCATGTGGTAGAAATAAAACAGATGTAAGTAGAGACCTTAGGGTAGAAGGATGCTAGGAAGTCTATTTTAGGAGCATATGTCCTAAGAATCTTTGCATGAGCTTGAATACTAACATGGGGGGGTGACTAGAAATATTATCTGGGAAGACAGTATCAGAGTTGAGAGCAGAGCTAAGAAGCAGGATTAGGGCAGAGATCTGCTCAAAAACTTGAAAAAAAATATATAAATATAATGAACTACATACCACAATAATCTAAACTGGGGTCCACATCTTTTCATATTTAACAAAGGAGCCTATACAGACTCTGATTCTCTGTCAGACTGACAATTATCTTCCCCATGTTGCTTTGGCTTTGTTTCCAGAGTCATTATCTAGCTCTCCTCCATTTTTCAGTCCAACTTCTTTCTTTTTTATTTTTTAATTTTTATTTATAAAAAGGAAACACTGACAAAAACCATAGGATAAAAGGGGTACAACTCGACACCATTCCCACCACCAGAACTCTGTACCCCACCCCTTCCCCTGATAGATTTCTTATTCTTTAACCCTCTGGGAGTATGGACCCAGGGTCATTATGGGGTGCCGAAGGTGGAAGGTCTGGCTTCTGTAATTGCTGTAATAACTTCTCTGATGAACATGGGCATTGACAGGTCGATCCATATACCCAGCCTGTCTGTCTCCCTAGTGGGGTGGGCTCTGGGGAAGCTGGGGTCCAGGACACACTGGTGTGGTCCTCTTCCCAGGGAAGTCTGGTTAGCATGAAGTTAGCATCTAATACCTGGTGGCAGAAAAGAGAGTTAACATATAAAGCCAAACAAATTGTTAACTAATCATGAACCTAAAGGCTGGAATAGTGCAGATGAAGAGTTGAGGGGGTGTCTCCATTTTATAGATAATTAATAGGCCTATTTTAGTTACATTCCAAAGGGCCCATGACTATGATAGTTTTGTTGTTGTTGTTTGTTTGTTTCTTTTTCTGAGCCTAGCATTTGATATTCAGGTGACTCCAAGTAATTATCTAGGAAGATGATTTCATGGCTGGAAAAAGGACCAGAAAGTTGGATCAGGAAAGAGAGTAGCTCCCAAATATAGGAAAGGTGTATGAATATTGTTGACTGTAAACCCCATCAATTTGATGTGATCTGGGGCCCATATTCAGCTTAGTAGCATATGTGACCTCTGCATCCCTGTATATCTGAGCTCACATTCTGTGATCATGAGTAGGAATGTTCCAAGCTGCCGCAATTTCAAGATCCATCTTCCTCATATGCAACAAAGAGTACGTTGTCCAGCCTCCCTTTGGAGGATGGAGTATCCTCTACCATTGTTGATCCATTTTGAGGACAGCGTCCTATGGGGGCCCACAAAAGAGTCAATTGTATTGTCCTCATAGAGATGACCAGTATTAATGGAGAGAGGGATCTATTAGAGGTCTAGGCCCATCATATCTGTTTACAGTCTCAGGATTTCCCCACTAGGGCCCCAGCTGATGGGGTGGCCTGACAGTGACTAAAGAGTCATCATAAAAGTATGCCAGTCTCTTACCCTTATTCAGCTTTTGCAGTCTTTGCTTTAATAAGGTTCGTTTTGGACTGAGTGAGAGAACTGTAATAGAAAGTAGGTGAGGAGGGTATCTAAGTTTAAGTAGACACTATTTAATTATGAACTTGATACTGACTCACTATAGACTATTGTGTATTTTTGCTTTCAGGTATATATCTTGCCCTAATTTATGGATACATTTGAATATATGCTCTATCTTATGGGACCTGGTCTATATCTAGGTTTTTGGACTTTGTTAGGAAGTGAACCACCTGAAATAGAATTAGAGAATCCTACAAAATGAAAGGTCTCACCTGAGTAATGAGGCTGAAGGGGTGACATTCCATGCCTAGTTTTGCCTTTTTTTTTCTTTCTTCTTTCTCTCTGGTTTGATAAAATTTTCCTTTTGCTTTTGTTATGGTTGATACATTGGATAGTGGTTGATTTGGTTCTCTTTTGTGGGAGGCATTGGATTTGGTTTTGCTGAGTTTTTTTCTCCTTTTTTTTTCTTCTCTCTGATATAATCAATATTTGCTTTTATTATTGTTATTATTGTTGTTTTTGCCTTCAGGGTTATCGCTGGGATTCAGTGCCTGCATCATGCTCCTTGAGACTATTTTTTCCTATTTTCCCTTTTTTTTTTTATCATTGTTGTGTTTATTATTATGTCGTTATTTTTGTCATTGTTGTTGGATAAGACAGAAAGAAATGGAGAGAGAAGGGGAAGACAGAGAGGAGAGAGAAAGATAGACACCTGCAGACTTGCTTCACTGCTTGTGAAGCGACCTCCCTACAGGTGGGGATCCAGGGGCTTGAACCTCAGTCCTCACACTGTTCCCTGTGTTTCGCACCATGTGTACCTAACCCGCAGCACCACCACCTAACCCTTATGTTGTTGTATTCACTGAGGTTTGTTTGTGGTTTAATTTGTGAGGAGTTTGGTCTTATGTGTCTTTGCCTGTTTTTTTTTTTTTCTTCCTTCTCTCTGGAGTGATCAACCTTTTGCTTTAGCTTTTGCTATTGTTGTAGTTGTTCTATTGGCAGGTGGTAGACAGTGTTCTCTTTTGTGGGAGGGGTTTGGTTTGTTCTTGCTGGGATATTGTTTGTTTTCATGTCTTTTTTCTTACTTCTTTTCTTCCATTGTTATATATATTTTTCCTTCTCTCTGTTTTGATCATTCTTCTTCATTTTTTTTTGCTATAGTTGTATTCATTGAGGCTTCTTTATGTTTTCATTTGTGATAGGAATATGATTTGGTGTGCTTTTCTTCCCCTACCCCAACTCCCTTTTTTTTTTGTTTTGTTTTGTTGGTGTTTCAGTCATATATCCCTCACTCCAATCTGAACACAAGGGACACTACATCTTACAGGCAGTGGTGGTATACATTAGGACAACTGATCCAGAAAAATCCTGAATCAAATCACAAGGTGAATCACTTTAGATGTCTAGGAACCAGCAGACTAGAGGTCACACAACACAATAATGGAACAGCAATATCCAGGACACAAGCTACAAAACACACAAACAAAAATTAAATAAAAAATCAATTACAGTAATGAGTCAGGACAGGAGCCCAGAAAAAAAAAATTCCAACTAAGAAAAAAGGAACCAATAATAGGAAAGTTTATAAACATGATTGATGCATTCATTACAGGAGTGAGGAAAACTTTTGAAGAAAATACTATCAGAAATGGGGGAATGATCAGTGAGACCCTGAAAGAAAAACACAAAATATCCCAAGGTAATTACAGAGTTGAAATGTGAAGTAGATGAGCTGAAAGACTAGCTAGCAGAACATACTAATACTGTAACTGAACAAGGTAAAAAATAAAAATAGCTGAACTGAAGAATTAAGCTGAGGGGAGAGAGAGTAGAATAACAGAAGCAGAAAACAGAACTAGCCAGACCAAAGATGAATTAGAGAAAACTAAGAAAGAAGTAAAAAAGCTAAGAAAGAGGTTGAGAGACACCAAAACCAACAGAGACATATGAGAAGACCTCAAAAGAAGTCATATTATTTGCCTATCAGTGGAAAAGGAGAGGAAGGGGAAGAAAACATACAAGATGAAATAACAGAAAAATAATTCCCCAGCTAAACAACAGAAAGGGAAGTAAGATTCAAAAAGCCTGTAGAGTTCCAAACTGAACCAGCCCAGACCTGAAGACACCAAGACACATCAGAGTTATAGTGGAAAGGAGTAAGGATAAAGAAAGAATCCTGAAGGCTGCAAGAGAAAAAGAAAAATTTACGTAGAGAGGAAAACCCATAAGACTACCAGAAGACATCTCCACAGAAACTCTAAAAACCAGAAGATAATGGCAAGATAACTATCAAGCATTTAATGAAAAAAAAAACTTTCAATCAAGAATAGTATACCCTGCTAGACTGTCATTCAGACTAGATAGAAGCATAAAAACCTTCTAAGACAACAGTTGAAAAAGGCAACTATCACCAAGCTTGCCTAGAAATAGGTTCTAAAAGTCTTCCTATAAACATTAATAACACCACCAAAAAAACCTGCCATATATTAGAACACAAATAAAAACTACTAAATAATGGCATTGAAATGTCTTAAATCAATAATATTAATGAATGCCAACACAATAAATTCACCCATTAAAAGACACAGAGTAGGAAGATGTATCAGAAAACATAACCCAACCATATCCTGTATGCACGAATCAAAACTAACCCAGCATTACAAACACAGACTCAAAGTGAAATGACGAAAAACTAACATACAAACTAATGGACCACAAAAAAGGGCAGGAAAAGCTATTGTCATTTTGGACAAAAGAGACTTTAAGATAAATAAAGTAATAAAAGATAGGCATGGGCATTATATAGTGTTCAGAGGTTAGTCAACCAATAGGACCTAACCATTATTAATATATATTTACCCAGTAAGAAGGGTCCATCTTAAATAACAAACATTGACTGAAAGAGCTACGAAAAATACTTCAGTAGTAACACTATAATAGGAGATTTCAAAACCCCTGTCTCACACTTCAACAGATACTCTTGGCAGAGAATCAGTAAACAAGAGAATTGTTTCCTGTACATATTCAGAGTTGTATAACCCCCAAAACTGGGATACACATTCTTTTTGTATCCACATGGAACATTTGCAAGGACAGATCATATGTTCTGCCACAAGTACAGTACCAACAAATTCTAGAGCATTGAAATTATCCTAAGTATCTTCTCAGACCACATGGAATTAAATTAACACTTAACAACAAACAGAAAAATTAGTAAAGTCCAAATATTTGGAAATTCAGCGACACACTGCTTAACAACTACTGGGTCAAAAGAAACTCAGGGAAGAACTCAGATGTTTCTAGTATCAAATGAAAATGAAGACACAAAATGAGCTATCAAAATATTTGGGACACAGCTATAGCAGTACTTAAAGGGAAATTCAGCCATACAAACACACATTAGGAAACAAGAAAAGGCTCAAGTTAATAACTTAACTGAATGCCTTAAAGACTTAGAAGAAAAGGAACAAAGAAACCCTAAAGCAACCAGAAGGACTGAAATAATTAAAATTAGGACAGAAATAAATACCATAAAAAATAAGAGAACCATTTTAAAGATCAATGAAGCTCAATTCTGGCTCTTTGAAAAAGTAAACAAAACTGATGAACCTTTAGCCAGACTCACTAAAAAAAGGGAGGAGACTATAATAAATAGAACTGAAAATGATAGGGAAGATATGACAACAGGTACCACAGGAATTCAAAATGTACCCCACAAAGCCACTACAAACAACTATATTCCACCAAGCTAGAGAACCTGGAAGAAATGGAAGAATTCCTAGAAACATATAACCTTCCAAAGCCAAACCAGAAAGAACTATAAAACATAAACAGATCAATCACAGAAAACAAATCAAAACAGTTTTTGAGAACCTTCCTGTGGTCTAAGAGGTGGCTCAGGGAATAAAACATTGGACACTCAAGCATGAGGTCCTGAGTTTGATCCCAAGCAGCATTTGTACCAGAGTAATGTATAGTTCTTTCTCTCTCTCCCCCCTCCCATATTTCTCATTAATAATTAAATAAAATATATTAAAAATGTTTTTTAAAAGAACCTTCTCAACAATAAAAGTCCAGGACCAGATGGCTTTACAAATGAATTCTAAAAAACATTCAGCAAATAGTACCTCTACTTTTAATGCTCTTCCAAAAGATTGAAGACGCAGAAATATTCCCTTCCATCTTGATACCAAAATAGATAGGGACACAACAAAAAAGTAAAAGTACAGAAAATACCTCTGATGAACATAGATGCTAAAATACTGAACAAAATCCTACCCAAAAGGATTACAGCAAATAGACTGTTCATCATAACTACGTGGGATTTATCCCAAAAATTCAAGGCTTGTTCAGTATATGTAAATCAATCTATGTGATTCACCACATCAATAAAAGCAAAACCAAAAGCCACATGACTATCTCAATAGATATAGAGAAAGTCTTAGACAAAATTCAACATCTCTTCATGATCAAAACACTACAAGCAATGGAAACAGATGTAAAATTCCTTAAGATAGTAGACACAGGAAAGCTACAGTCAAAATCATAGTCAATGGAGAGAAGCTGAAAGCATTTCCCCTCAGATCAGGTAGTAGACAGAGGTGCCCAGTATCATCATTACTATTCAACAGAGTATTGGAAGTTCTTGCCATAGCAATCTGGCAACAGAAAGGAATGAAAGGGATACAGACTGGAAGGGAAGAATCAAATGCTTACTATTTGCAGATGATATGATAATATACATAAAAAACTAAATAATGCAGGAAAAGGTTCTAGACATTATTAGGCAATACAGTGAAATGTCAGGCTACAAATTTAACATACAAAAATCAGTGGCATTCATTTATGTAAGCACTAAATCAGAAATCACTCCAATTTACAGAAGCAAAAAAATAACATCATCAAAATTATTATGTTACCCAGCGCCATATACAAATTTAATGAGATACCCTTCAAGGTCCCACCAATTTTCTTTAAGAAAATAGAAGAGAAATTACAATACTTTATATGTAACCAGAAAACACCTAGAATCGCCAAAAAATATTGAAAAAAAGGAATAGTAAGAGAGGCACCACACTTCCAGATCTCAAGCTATATTATAAAGCCATTGTAATCAAAACTGCCTGGTACTGGAACTGAAATAGATATACAGATCAGTGGAACATAGCTGAAAAGCCAGAATTAAATCCCATACCTATGGACATCTTTTTTTTTTTTCTGCCTTCAGGGTTACCATGGGGGCTCAGTGCCTGCACTACAAATCCACTCCTCCTAGAACAAAAACTGTGAAATACTTAGAGGAAATATTGGTGGAACTTTTTTCCATAAAAAACTCAAAGGTATCTTTTTTTGTATTTTTTAAATTTATTTTTTATTTAAGAAATGATAAATTAACAAAACCATAGGGTAAGAGGGGTACAACTCCACACAATTCCCACCACCCAATCTCCATATCCCACTCCCTCCCCTGGTAGCTTTCCCATTCTCTATCCCTCTGGGAGAATAGACCCAGGGTCATTGTGGGTTGCAGAAGGTGGAAGGTCTGGCTTCTGTAATTGCTTCCCCGCTGAATATGGGCGTTGACTGGTTGGTCCATACTCCCAGTCTGCCTCTCTCTTTCCCTAGTAGGGTGAGTCTCTGGGGAAGCGAAGCTCCAGGACATATTGGTGGGGTCTTCAGTCCAGGGAAGCCTGGCCAGCATCCTGATGGCATCTGGAACCAAAAAAACAAAGAAAGAAAAAGCATAGAGTGCAAAAAACCCAATGGCTATAAAGAAAAGAGACAGAATGAGGTTGAAAAGTGGCTAGGATCCCAGGCACCAGGGTGGGGGGATATGCCAGCTGGTGGTGGGAGTGATGTACTGACGGACACTATAAAGAGTAGACAGGAAAACATACACGTTTCAACAACTGTCTTCAAGTCATTATTTCTCCCAATAAGGTGACCTACAAAGCATTTCTCTTTATTTTATTTTTTATTCTGATAACCACAGGGAATATGATAGAATTTCTTTTAACTGAGGAAAAACACAGTTGTTCTATTTCTTGTTTATTTTAGCATTCCTTTTATTACAATATGCTTGTAGTCAGGTTGCATGTATTATCCACTTTCACTGAAAATATTGGCAAACGCTAGAAAAAGAAGAACTGCAAATATTATAAAATTTTCATTTTCTAAAGATTCTAGAGAATCATTTGTTAGCATAAAGGCAAATGTTTGGAGGCTGGGGAAATGCCATAGAGGATTTACAGACATGAGATTGTAAATTTAATCCCCAGCACCACATATGCCAAATCTAAGAAATGTTATAGTCTCTCTCTCTCTCTCTCTCTCTCTCTCTCTCTCTCTCTCTGACTTTCACAAATTGTTGAATAATAATTGTTAATATTTATTAACTATAAAATGTAGACATTGTTCTGGGCACTTTGTACTAATTGACACTCAACACAAGCTTAGTAGGGAAGTATAACATTATATCCTCATTGTGGACACATTGACCTTATATCTAACTTTTCTGTTTTTCTTTATTTTCTTAACCTACTGCTTCAACCTCCCTAAGCATCTTAACTTGAAATTGAGGTTTCCTCTAGTCTACCTCACTTTCCATCATCTCAAGATATAGTCATCAAACATCATCCTTTCCACCTCTGAGATAACTCAAGTCTTTTCATACATTTCAATTATCCCTATAGCTATGCCAGCCAGTGGATATACTACACATAAGCAGGTAAGGAACAGTTAATGCAGCCACTCAGAAGCCCTCTTTACTGAGCCTTTACATCTGTCTCAAGAGTTATGTCTTTAGTGAAGGCTTCTCTGACTTTTCTCAACATGCTTAATGAAGCATTTCTCCATGCTCAAATAGTTCAGAACAACTACTGCTCATTTTATAAACATCACAGTGCAGTGTACATCTAGTAAACGCAATAGTTTTCCCTAAGTCTGTTCAAAGACCAATTAGATCATTAAACAAGTCTGTCAAGACTCCTATCTCTGCATATTAGGATTCTCTTTCCTGAGTCAGCTTCCAGAAGGAAATGGGATTTTTTATCTCAAACATTGTGGTGTTGTAGTAACAAGGACAGTAAGCAACAGTCATGTCATTTGGAAATATATATTTGAAGCGTCAAACAGAAGAATAAATCCAGTGATTCTCCCCATAACAATTTGGCAGGGCCTGTATCAAACCGCCTTTCTCAGCAAAATATCAAATGTATTCATGCCTTGGGCAACCAAGAAGCATTACAAACAATAAATTATAAATTTTGACTAAATGAATGGATTAGAAATGCATTGTTGTTGAATAGCTTCAAGTGTATAAGGTGCTCAATAATTAAATTAATATTTTATGTAGACTAGATTCTGTAAAAGTGAGATACGTTAATACATTTTTATTTCCAATCTAACCTATTTATATCCACAACACTTACCCTGGGGTCTCTTTATACATATAGCTGTTTATATCTTCTTGTGGAATGACTGACTATCTTAGATCCCAACAGGAAGTGAGAAAATTCTGAGAGTGGGGGGCTGGGTGGTGGCACACCTAGATGAGCACACATGTTACAATGCACAGAACCCAGGTTCGATCCCCTGGTCCCCATCTGCAGGGTGAATGCTTCACAAGTGGTGAAACAGGGCTGCAGGTATCTCTCTGTTTTTCTCCCTCTCTATCTCTGCCCTCCCTCTTGATTTCTAGCCATCTAGAGCTAATAAATAAAGATAATTAAAATATTTAGAAAAAAAAAAGAAATTTCTGAGAGTGGTGAGAGCTCATCTACTCTTGTCTCAGTTGTCTCTCAAGCTTATTTTTTATTGTCACCTAAACCCTGATGCGTCTTTTCCTGGTATGACAGAATGACAACAACATCTGTAAGAACTGCATCTTTCTTTAAAAAAAAAAAAAAAAGGCCTAAAGCTAGAAGTATAGTAATTACTTTTAAGTATTATTTGGAAGTTTAAGAAACCATCATTTTTTTAAAAGGTTTATTTATTTATTTATTTATTTATTTTTCCTCCAGGGTTATTGCTGGGGCTCAGTGCCTGCACTATGAACACAATATGAATACTCCCAGAGGCCATTTTGGCCTTGTTATTGTCATTATTATTATTGCTGTCATTGCTATTGTTGTTGTTAGATAGGACAGAGAGAAATGGAAAGAGGAGGGGAGACTTAAGAGGGAGAGATAAGGATGGATACCTGCAGACCCGCTTCACTGCCTGTGAAGCGACTACTCTATAGATTGGGAGCCAGGGGCTCGAACTGGGATCCTTGTGCTCGTCCTTACGCTTCCCACCATGTGCACTTAAACCCGCTGTGCTACTGCCTGGCCTCCAAAAATATGTATTTATTTATTGACTCATTTATTAATTCATTTATGAGAGAGCAGGTGGAGAGAGAGTGAAGTAGAATTATCTTATAGTTCTTCAAATAAGTCATTTGTTTTGTATTCATTGAAAATCTTTCCTCTACCTGAACTAAAATTCAGCTTGCAATCCCTAGATTCTAGTATTTACTTTTCCAAAGTATTTTAATTATTTGTTTGACGGATACAGAAGAAAATCTAGAGAGAAGAAGAAAAGAAGGAGAGAGAAAGAAAGACACCTGTAGCACTGCTTTGCCACTTAGCTACAAAGTTTCCTTACTGCAGGTGGGGGCTGGAGGATGGAACCAGGGTCCTAGTGCATTGTAACACCTGCACTCAAACAGGTATGCAACACCCAGACGTTAGATTCTGATATTTAAACTCAAATGTGTCCTCTTGACTTACACTCTTTCTGAATCAGAAACCCTATGATTTAATATATTGTTGGAGAACTTCTTATCCTGGCAGAAGGGGGGAGGAAACCCAGTAATTCTTCTGCATTCTATTGCTTTTTTTTTTTTTTTTTGCTCTTCTTTTTCTGTTTCTGTGGTTGTTACAAAATAACTCAAGAAAAAAGAACATGGTTTTCTCAACTATTCCCCATGTCTTTTATGACCATTTTTTTAGAAAAGATTTTAATTTAAATGCTCTCCATTTCCTTCCTTCCCTGCTCTTTCAGTTTGTGTTTATTTCTTACTCATCCTTCTCCTTTTCCTACTCCTCTTTCTTATTCTAGTTTCCATTTTCTATAGGTTTTTCAAAAATAAGTGACTCCTCTGACTGAACCCAGATTCAGCATGTCTGAACTATTATTAACAATTGTTTCATGTTCTGCATTTATCTTCTCTTCCTCACTCATTTCTTTTATATTTGTATGCTGAAAGTAAAACAAGCCATATCTTGTTTAATTGGATTCTACTTTCTAAGCATACATAACTTTATTGAGGAAATGCTCATTAAAAGAGTGTTGTCACATAGGTATAGTTTCATGTCTCCCCAAGAGAGGTAAAAAAAAAAAAAACATTACCCCCTCAACTACCTTGTCCTCTTCTTCAACTTTTGTCCACCATAAGTTCCCCCTTTGTGTTTTCCTTCTTTAAATCCCTTGGACCTTCTGAAATCTACAGGAGATTGCACCTCAAGAATCACATTAAATGAAATAAACTATCGGAATACTAGATGAACTCATTTACAAGTAAAACTTAAGAGACAAAGATGTGTAGAAACACAGAACTTGGTTGCTGGGTGTGGTGTAGAATTATACCCTACAATATTATAATCTTCTAAATCATTTTTAATCACAAATTAAAAAGCCCTTGTGAAAAGGGGGAGATACAGCTTAAAACTTGATTAGATGTGGTCTACTTTGTATAGCACCCTGCACTTAGAACCTGGGCTGTCTAATCCCATACCCATCACCAAACAATCTTATCACAGAGCTGTTAAGTACATAAAAGCATTGTCACAGAGTTCAGGCTAAGACACTAAAATACCACTCCACCATCTATTGAATAAAACACCTTTGTTTCTTCCGTTTTGTCTGTGGAGCTCCACAATGCTGCCCAGTAGGTTGAAACCAGGGTCTCATGAAAGGAAAGCATGCACATAAGACTCATTCACTGAAGCTCAGGAAGTGGATGAAGAGTTGGACTCTCAAACTTGAGGTACAGAGTTCAATCCCTGCCATCAAATATACCAGAGTAACACTCTGGTTCTCTTTCCCTTCTTTCTCATAAATCAGTGAATGAATACGTAAATATATATAGATATGTATATATGTATATATTTATTACTTATATATCCATATATTTGTATATTTATATATGTATTTATATATTTATAAATATTTATATATTTATATATATATTTAAACTGATGGTTTCCAAACTTCCAAATCAGACTTTAAAAATAATTAATATGCTTCTGGTTTTAGGAAATATTTGTCATGCATTAATTTAAGTGATTTAAAATTTTTACCGGGAGTTGGGCGGTAGCGCAGTGGGTTAAGCGCAGGTGGCACAAAGTGCAAGGACTGGCGTGAGGATCTTGGTTTGAGCCCCTGGCTCCCTACATTCAGGGGAGTCGCCTTACAGGCGGTGAAACAGGTCTGCAGGTGTCTATCTTTCTCCTCCCCCCCGTCTTCCCCTCTTCTCTCCGTTTCTCTCTGTCCTAACAATGACAACAATAATAATAACTACAACAACAATAAAAAACAAGGGCAACAAAAGGGAAAATAAATAGTTTAAAGTATATATATTATATATATTATGTTATATATAATATATATATATATTACCACAAAAGTATTCAACAACAAACGTATACCCAAGCAGTTTGTCTATTATTACAAGGGCATATTGGTTTACCACTCTGTGTATGAATGTAAATAGATTTATAGATGATAGTACTTTTAAAGTGGCAGCTTTGTATTTTGTATAGTTACAGCTATGTATGGACAAATATTTGAGCATACATGATACAGGATATTCTGACTACCGATTGGCTTTTAACTTTCAATACTAGAACTCCCGAAAGTGGATTACACACCAGAGATAAATTGTTTGTGATGTCACCTTGCCCCGGGTGACAGCATTGCTTTTTCCATAGTTACAGTGTCTCATCTTTTTCTGGTTGTGAGTGGTGAATTTTTAAAATTCTTTCAAATTTTTTATGGTTGAGCAATGGAACTATTTTTCCAAAGCAACAATACTTAACTTTGAGGGAGAATAACTTTGAGAGCCCTGGATAATTCACATTGACACTCCTGGCTCTCTGAAAAGTGCCTAAAGCAGGAAGAGGTACAGTGTCATAGAAAGTATACTGTATTGTTTTCTTTGTCATCACTGAAGATAACTCTCAACAACATTAAGGAAGGAACACACATAAAAATTTGGCAAATTCTAATTTTTTTCTACAAATTAGTGTCAGATATGACATAAAAATATATGGGCAAGATGCACATAAAACATGTTAAATATCATTGTGTGTTTCCCCCAAGCACGTGGTTAAGAAGTACCATCAACTGATGGTTTTACTTCCTAAGTTAGAGCCTTCATGATGCCCTTTCATACATCAAACTATAATTAAAACGAAATACATGGGGGGGAAAGCCAAGTGTTATTGTAATGGCCTTCATGTTTATGGGTAGTAGTGTGGGTTTTGTGTTTTCAGAAGTCCAAATATTGTAAATAGAATAGTATGACAGACCTGTGTATAACAGAGTCTTGTACTTGGGAGTTCAAACAATTTCGCTTCAAAGGCAGGAAGACTAGTCAGTGGCTCGATTTTTGTTCTTTTGAAGCAATCAATAACAGACTTGGCAGTTTACAAAATGTGTACCCATGAGTAGTGTATCAACATTGTTAAATAAAAGGTTACTGCATTAAATACGATGACCTTGCTACCTTTTAGTTGCAGTCTTAGAGAGCAAACTTGTTTTAATTAGCAGTCAGCAAGCAGACTGTAACTTCACTGAAGGAGCATTGAAGAATCACTGCCTATTAACAACGCAGCGGTAAGTAAGCCAGCACAAATACTTATAACCAAATAGTGTGCATTTCAGGAGTGGAGCGGATTAGCTATTGGGCACACAACACAGTGGAGGAAATTGCTTTATTCCCAGTACTGCTGGGTACCAGGAGGCAATCACTGTGCTGCCAGCCCATTAACAGCATTCAGAGTGTTGCTTCCCATGGAAGGGGTTATTGGCTAACCACTGGGTGACCAATTAAATGCTATGAATAAGTCCCCAACCCAGCAGCATGGGGCCTGTTTGTGGCACAGTGGTATCATTACTAAAGTGAAAAACTTGATGAGAAAGGAACATATTTAATTATAGAACTATACAAATGGCTAATTAGGACCATAAAGTGAAATGAATGACTTTCCAGTGGATTTTTGAACGTAACTGATAACAGCCCCGCTTCTTTGGAGACCGTGAAAGTGATCTAGGGCTCGAGCTGGCACTTCATGGTAATGGATGGGTCTTCATTAGAGGCAGCTTCTTTGACCTGGTTGCTCAGGTAGCATGGGTTCTAAAGACAATCTTTGATTCCTCTCACTGCAAGGGTTCCTCTGCTCTCACCCCCCTGGTCTGTCATGAGTTCCACTTGCTTTCACAATAATTCTTATGGGCTTAAATGCAGAAACATTATCTGCCATAGTGACTCCCTATCAGTTAGAAAACTGAATCACAAAAGGGTGTCTCTAGTCTGAGCCACGCTTAGTTTAGCTTTTAAACTTTAAGATCCATCCCAACTCTGCTGTTCACTTTGCTAACCCAAGAGTCTCAGTGGCTAAAAAGTGAGAAACGATACAAATTGAGGAATTAAAATTACAGTTAAAAATCTGTGCTTGACTGGAGATAAAGTCCAAATATTAACAGAGGAAGAACATTTAAAATTGATAGAGAGTCATGAAAACATTAAAAATATATATGATTGCTGCCCCCACTATCAGCTTCTGGAGAAAGCTCATTTACTGTAGGTTACTTATTTTGTGCTACTTTGAGAAATACAAGTTAAATGAGAATTAACTTTTCATTTATCAAACATTTAATATGTAGTTCTTCTGTGTTAATAACTGTACTGAGGATGTATTGAAACATGACCTCTATTAACAGTAAGAAGTAATGGTTACCACAAATAATTATATATTTCTTCTCAGATAAGTACACAAAACAGCCAATGGTTCTCACTCATTTTTATAAAATGTTTGCCTTTGTTTCAGTTTAATCTCTTTTTTATTAAAATTGAAAATATGTCTACAAAGTAAACAACTTCAGTAGTCTACACAGTAAAAAATAATAATAATAAGGTTTTTCTCACTCCAATGTCTTTTAGCCACTAAGAAATTGTTAAGTTGTATGACTACCTTTCTGATAATCAAGCTTTGGCAGAAAATACCACTACTGGATGAGTTTATAATCAGTCTGACTAGGATTTTCAATGATAATACTATAAAATTTCTATATTTAGAAGTACATTTTGTAATCCTAGATAATTCTACTCAACAGTGAAGAAAGGAAGAATCAAGATACAGCTATACCAATTTTGTTTCTGAGGATGCTGGAAAAATAGGAAGGGTATTGATTAGCTCACAAAAAAAAATGTAGTTGAAACTGCTGGCTGATTGCTTAATCAGAATTCATATAAATATTATTTCAGTTTTTAACCTAATCACTGAAATGATTTGAGGCATCTGAACTTAGCAAGAACCTTTGAAGATCATCTGACATGGACACTTCTATGTTTGGGTGGTGGGTTTTTTTTTGCTGTGCAGAAGCTTTTCAATTTGATGTAGTTCCTCTGGTTTGGTCTGGTTTTCCTTGAAACTGGACTTGAGTCATTGAAGAAGCCTATACAACTTTGATGGAAAAGAGCTCTTCAAATATTTTTTCTCTAAATATTTGGTAGTTTCTCATCTAATATTCAAGCCCCTGCTCCATTTGGAGTTGGCTTTGGTGTGTGGTGAAGTATAGTGGCTTCAGGTTCATTCTTCTGTATGTTTAAACCCCAATTTTCTCAACACCATTTTTTGAAGATACTCTCCTTTCTCTATTTAATATTTTGGGTCCCCATGTCAAAAATTAAATGCCCATAGGTGTGGGGGTTTATTTATGGGCTCTCAATTCTGCTCCAATGGTCAGAGTGTCTATTTTTGTTCCAGAACCAGGTAGGTTTGATTACAATGGCCTATAAGATAGTTTGAGATCAGGAGTTGTGATACCTGTAGTTCTGTTAATTTTTTCTCAAAAGTGCTTTGTCAATTCTAGGTATTTTATAAGCCATGGGAATTTCTAAACAGCCATGCAGCACTTCACCTGACCACAGAAGCCATGGCTCTTTAGATGCCAAACATCTCCAGTTATAAAGAGTCCACACTCTTTCTTGCCAGTTGACTTCCACTGTGATCATACCACTACTCCAATTTCTTTTGTTAATATCTAAACATGTCTGTCTCCATATACCCTTGTAATGGATGAAAATTTCTGACTGCATTCCTCACCAGTTAAAATGAGACATTAATATAAATATTTACTAATATTTCTTTAAACTTTCCTGGATCTCTGACAGTGATGTTCTTCTTTCATTATTTCTTCCCCTTATTACTCAAAAAAAACACATATAGAATATAAAAATATTAAATTTAAATGATCTATGCCTTCATATTTAAAATTATTTAATCAATCACATTTCTTTATAATTGCATGTTACATTTTTTAGAAAGTCATTTGTTTAAATTGTATCTCAGATCTGATTATCTGAATCTTTCAGTTATTTTTGCTTCTGGACTATTTACCTTTACCTATCCCTCTCTTGTTATTGAGAAGTTCTTTTTCTTTATTTTTACAGTCTTATTTGTTTTGTTATTATTTACTTATTTTTAAATGCTATTAGTGATTTAATATTAATTAAATTAATATTAATCAAAGTTCTGAATCTCAAATCCCTCTGTTGCAAGCCATAGCAGATCTCCTAAAGTTCCAGACGTGAGCTAACTATAATTGCTACAGCAATCTGTCTACATTTGTACATAACTATCCCCCCCCCTTTTTTTTCCAGGTCCAGTCCTTTTCTTCCCTTTTAAGCCACACGTGACCAGCCTTATTGCTACATTCAAATGCCCCTTCCTTTTTCCTCCTCTCTCTCCAGGTCCTGGTGGAGCTGGAGTTCAGAGCTCTCTTATCCTCTTCCTCCTATTATTTCTCCCCCACTGGGAGTACAGATCAAAATTGCTTTGGAGTGCAGGAGGTAGGTGTTCTGGCTTCTGTAATTGCTTCTCCACTGGACATGGGTGATGGCAGGTCTCTCCACACCCCCATTCTTTTTCTATCTTTCCCTGGTATGGTAAAGCTCTAGTGAGGTGGTCTACCCAGAGAAGTCAGGGTGAAATCACAATAGAGTCTGCAACTTGGGGTCTGGAAGGTGGCAGAGAGCAAAGGCTTTTTTTTTTTTTTTTTTCCTAATAAGCACTATAAAATATCCCCTGGCAAACTATTCCATATTCAACTTCCTAATAGTGCTTTCAACTTTACTACCTAGAGTAAAAATGAGAATGTTTAAAATATATAAATCACTGGGAGTCAGCAGGTAGTGCAGCGGGTTAAGCACAGGCGGTGCAAAACACAGCACTGGAATAAGGATCCTGGTTCGAATCCCCGGCTCCCTATCTGCTGGGGTGTTGCTTCACAAGCAGTGAAGCAGGTCTGTAGGTGTCTTTCTCCCCCCCTCTCTGTTTTCCCTTCTTCTCTTTATTTCTCTCTGTCCTATCTAACAGCTACGGCATCAATAACAACAACAATAACTACAATAATAAAACAAGGGCAACTAAAGGGAATCAATCAATAAATATTTTTTAAAGTTTTTAAAAAATATATAAAACATTTTGATAAGATTTAATTTTGGGGACAGGTGTTGGTGCACCTGGTTAAGTGCACACATTATATTGCACAAGGACCTAAGTTCAAGCCTTCCCTCTCCCTATCTGCAGAGGGAAGATCTGAGTGATGAATCAGGGCTGCAGGTGTCTCTCTGTCTCTCTTCCTCTATATCTCCCATTCCCTCTCAGTTTCTCTGTCTCTATCCAATAATAAACAAATAAAAATATCTTATAAAAAAAGGTTTAATTTTAAGTTCCAAGTTGTTGTTTCCTAAAGAAATTCAATGTTGATTAGAGAGAGAAAAAAAAAAAAACTAAACTTAGTTTCTCAATGTATACTTCCAAGATTATGAAGATGGAATTATTCTATATAACAAACAATCATCATCTCAAACATTTGATCTACTTCTCTTTCCAAATTCTCTATCATAGTGAGATTCCCTGGTATTTTCTCCCTCTATCTAGACCTAATTCTAGTACTAGCTATTTTACTTGAATTTCCTTTTTAGAAAAGTTTTAAAGACGTTTACTAAAATAGATTTGATAAGTAAAGTTTTATAAATTTAAGGTATTTGACATCTTAACATATCAAATTTCATTTAATTGCCATTTTAGAAATACTTTGGAACTTCTATCATGTCACATGACTACCATTTATATTTTGTAGTAGGAATAATAAAGATCTAACCTCCTACCAAGTTTGATGCTTATTGTATAAAATTTCTTTCTGTCTCACGACACTGCATCTATCTCCAGGTCTAATTTATCTACACTAACCAGTAAGTTTTGATCCGTAACAACATCTTCTCTATTCTCCCAACCCAAACCTTGGCAATAACCACTTATTCTACTTCACTTTCTCTTCTTTTTCCCTGTCTCTTTGTTGTGGTTTGGGCTTTATTGGGTGGAACTTAGTGGTTTATTGTACAGTTACTGATGCTTGGGTAAAATTTTTCATCTCACCATAATAGGTGTCTGTAAAGCACTATCAGCCCTGCCTTAGGTCCTTTTCCACCATTGTGCCAGGACCCTCTCCTACCTCTCCCTTCCCTACCTCTCCTACCTCTCCTACTTTCCCTGGCTTTGCTCTATCCTGAGTCCTTTGTGTTGATGCAATATTGCAAACCAGTCTGAGTTCTCATTGTTTCCCCTTTCTGATCTTGTTTCTTAAGATCTAACCATGAGTGAGATCATCCCATACACATCCTTCTCTTTATGACATCTCACTCAATGTTTCCTTCTAGCTTCGGCTTCTTTCTAACTCTTCCTCTGTTATCTTTTAGTTATCTCTTCATCATATCCTCAAATTACCAAAAAGTAATTCAATATTCATAGATCAAAATTCTCTGCTGAACATAATGAAGAACAGCTTTTGGGATACTCATATGTAATATTTTTGATTCATTAGCAAACATTGTTATCATTTATGTGGGAAATCTGTTTCACTTCTTATGATTTGATGCTCATAAATAAAACCATGTTTAATTTGAATTTACAGCACCTGAATATGGTTTAGTCAATTTCAAAGGAGAATGCTAAAGAGTTCCTAATTGGGAAGTATTTTTGAGTATTTAGGAGAGGAAAGCCTAAATCTGGTAGGAAACAACAGTACTGGAGAAATACGTGGCAGCAAAAACCGCAAATTACCTAAGTGAGCAAGAAATTTTGAATGAAAGTCAATATAAACAAGTAATAGAAGAGTAATAAGAAATCATGAAATAATACAAAAGGTTATTACATTTAATTCCTTTAAAGTGTTAAAGAAATAGTTGATTATAGGGATAAAGTACAAAAGATCACTAAAAACATACATAGGGTTTGTGCTGACACAGATAATAGAAATCAGAAACTGCACACACAGGGCAATCAATAGTCCTGTAAATGATTATTTTCCTAATAGAGTCCTTGGGGAAAAATAAATACAACAACAGGTTTGTAGATAAATTCAGCAAGCTGAGATCCAAGGGTGAGCTACATGTCTTTGTAAATATTTGACTGGATTATAGTCAGGCTTATTTTTTTTTTCATGTATCATCTCTAGTTACTTTCATGCTATAACAGAGCATGCTATAACAAAATAGTTGCGACAGAGACCAGATGGTCCAAAAGCCAAAGGAATTTAGACCCTGATTCTTTAAGAAAAAGTTTTCTGATTCCTAATTTAAACAAATAATCTTGGGGGCCATGAGGTGGTGCATTTAGTTAAGTGTATATGTGAGGATGAATAAGAAACTAAGTTCTAGCCCTCACACCTCACCTACAGGCAGTGTGCTTCACAAGCCATAAAACAGCTTTGCAGGTACCTTTCTTACTTGCCTTCTTTCTACCTCTCTATCTTTCCTTCCCCTCGCAATTTCTCCCTGTCCTGTTGAATAAGAATAGAAAGAAAAAAAATGTAGTATTGTCCTGGGCTCTTCAGAATATAACTAAAATAGAACTACTAGCTATATACAAAACAGAGACATCCCCCCCCAACTCTTCATCTGAACTATTCCAGTCTTTAGGTTCACGATTAGTCAACAATTTGTTTGGCTCTATATCTTAACTCTTTTTTCAGCCACCAGGTCCCAGATGCTAGCATGATGCCAACCGGATTTCCCGACAGATGACCCCACCAATGTGTCCTGGAGTCCCACATCTCCAGAACCCTGCCCGACTAGGGAAAGAGAGAGACAAGTTGTGAGTATGGATCAATCTGTTAATGCCCATGCTCAGCGGGGGAAGTAATTACAGAAGCCAGACCTTGCACCTTCTGCATCCCATAATGACCCTGGGTCCATACTCCCAGAGGGATAAAGAATAGGAAAGCTAGCAGGGGAGGGGATGGGATACGGAGTTCTGGTGGTGGAAATTGTGTGGAGTTGTACCCCTCTTATCCTATGTTTTTTGTCAGTGTTTCCTTTTAATAAATAAAAATTAGAAAATAGAAATAAAAATGGTTGTCATGAGCAGTAGATTTATAGTGTATGCACCCAGCAATAACCGTAGTGGCAAAAGAAAAAGAAAAACAAATAAACTCAGTTGAAGAAACTATAAATTAAATGGAAGAAAGATTGATAGATTCGTGGGTGAACTAAAGTGAGTCAGAGTTTGTGTTGGTAGGAAAGGTCTGTTCCCTTTAGGGCCAAAATTTTTGGCATGTTTTCAGATATTCGTGAGAACACTGTTGTGATCCTTGCTTTGATATTCTTTTTCAATAACTTTGAAAAAGTTATTGCTGTAACACCTGATAATCTGACGCCTGCTTGAAGTTATCCATTTTAAGTTCGTTTACTGTTATTAGCTTGTATTCTGGCTTCTATTACCCCTTGTCTACTTTAGAAAGAAGAGTTAAACTCTCTTCTTCTGAAAATTAATAATACAGTGATCACCTCTGCATTGAATTGTTACATATTTAAGCTACAATTTCCTGCAGTCCTCTCTAATTACCTCTGCCTGCTAAGAATGATGCTATTCTTGAATTCCAGGGGCCAGTGTAATTGCATAAACAGCAACCCTCTACATATTTCACATAACAAATTTATCATCAAAACCCTGACTCAAAGCTAAGCCAATAATGATTTTTCATGGTAATACAACAAATAGGACACTAGACATTAATTAATTTGCTAATAGCAGTTTCCTATTTATAGAACCACTCCATTTTTCTCTTATTACAAACAGAAGAAGATATATAACATTTTGACTACATTACCATTAAAAGGAAGGCTTCATCTGTGAGAAAAACATAAAATTTATTACTGTTAGTCAAGAAAACTGATTTTTTTGCATTTAATTTTTTTCTACATAGAACATAGATTACTTTTACAGTTGGAGCAAATGTTTTCTGTTATTAAATGCTCAACATAATATATATTTCAAACAATATGTCCATATTGACATAATTCTTTGCTGGTTTTATCTTCAAATTTTAAACCATGGTACATTTGTAAGAAAACTGAAATAATTCTTTATAGAAGTGGAGCATGTGCTTGTGTATGATCTTCCTAAATAATAGTGAGAATACTTCTAAAGAGAAAGCAATGTCTATTAATTTTTGTTTTTAAAACCCCAAAATTGGCTAAAATGGTATCCTTATAGCATGTTGTTCTGAAATGGCAATGTTTAATAATTCAGTATTTTGTGGTACACAACAATTACTTTGAAAATCTCTCTTCATCTTATCAAAAGCCTTTCAACAGAAGTGTTTTCCTCAGCTCACTTTTGTGGGCTCACTTCAGTTTGCCTACATGTGCTTTACAAGGAAGAAAAAAAAAAAGGAAAGAAAAGAAAATTTCTGTCCAAGGCACAAGACTTCTCCCTCATGGAGAGTTACCTTTCACTCATCATCAGTTATTCCTAAGTTTTACATTTATCTTAGAATACTACAAATATATATATATATATATATATGCATAGGGAATATTCTCCAGTGTTTCATAATATGTCCCATATTTTCTTACTATGAATAACTCACAACACAATAACTGTTTTCCCCAATGCAGAAATATATATTCTTAAGAACCAACAAATGTGAATGGAAAATTGTCCACATAGGGATAGATATACTACTCAAAAGTGGAAAGAAAAATCATGTTGTATACACTGTTAAATATACAATGTGTTATTACTTCTTTAATGACAGTTTTATTTCCACTGACTCAAAGAATGGTAACAGTGAACCCATAATGTCATTCATGTAGAGACAAATACCTATTGCTCTCTGAATTCTTAGAAGAGACCCAGTGATGGGATATGGCATACTGGTGGTGTGAGTTGTGTGAATTGTACCTATCTTATACTACAATATTGTCTATCTGTATCAAATCACTAAAAAAAAAAAGAGAGAGAGAAGATGAAACACACACACACACACACACACACACACACACACAAAGCAGAACTTGAACTGGGTTTGGTATACTGCACCAAAGTAAAGGACTCTGGGGTGGGGGTGGGGAGGGATTCAGGTCCTGGAATATAATGGCAGAAGAGACCCTAAGGGGGGTTGAACTGGAATGTGGAAAACTGAGAAATATTACACATATACAGTCTAATGTATTTTTCTATCGACTGTAAACCATTAATCCCCCCAATAAAGAAAAAAAAAAGGAAGAAGAAGGAGAGGCCCAGAATTACTTCATATATATTTGGAAGGCTTTCAGTACCCATTAAAAATACATGGAGGGATTTGGAGTGGAGGCCTTTGGGGGTGCTAATGCCTGATGGTGGAATTTAGGGGCCAATTTAGGAGGTGAGAGTGCTTGGCAGACATCTAACACAAAAGAGTTTATTAATTCTACCCTTATGGCAACTACATCATAAACTATTATTCACCAATGAAATAATTTTAAAAATAAATTAAATTAAATAAAAAATGTGTGATTTTTAAAGTACTGAAGGAGGCAGAATCAAGACTAACATATAAGAAGGAAGGAAGAGCAACTACCATTGAAGGCACAGGTATCCAAGGAGCTAGACTTTAATATGGAGAGTAGAGAGGTAGTCCCCCAGAGAAAGGAAAGAGATAAGAAAAAGTAATAGAGTTTTGGAAGATTGGTTTTTGTACACTCCTCTGAGAGCACACAGGACCCAGGTTCAACCCCTCAACCCTACCTGCGTGGAGTAAGTTTCAAGAACTGTGAAGAAGGTCTGTAGGTGTCTCCCTTTTACTGTCACTCTCTGTCTCAGACTTTCATCTCAGTTTCTATGTGTTTCTACTAAATAAATAAACAAATAAAATATTGAAACAAAAAAGTAAAGTTTCAGTTACTGACATAAAGTAAGCATCATGATTTTTCACTAAGTCCTTGTTTAATTGAGGCATGTGGCCTGTTTTGTCCTTAAAACTTTAGTCATTAGTTCATAAATATTTCCTTTGCCCATTTCCTAAAGTAATGTTCTGTTGCAATTGGATGTGGTGAGATGAATCGTGTTCCTTCACAAAATTCATATATTGAAGTTTTCAGAAAATAAGTATATCTGAGGGTAAAGTCTTTAAAGAGGGAAAGATAAATAAGTAGAAATAAACAAAGACATCAGGATATGTGTACAGTTTGACCATTGGTTACATAAGAAAAAAATTGGACAAAGGCATATACAGAAGAAAAGGATGTGAAACCTCAGAGGGAAAAGCCCATCTACCAGACAAGGGCAGATCCCAGCCTCATAGCACTCAGAAGAAACCAAAAAGTAGTCAGTAGCTTCACCTCAGTCTTTGAGTCTCCAGATCTATAACAAAATATTTTGTTGGGGTGTCGGGCGGTAACGCAGTGGGTTAAATGTAAATGGCACAAAGCACAAGGACTGGTGTAAGGATCCCACTTTGAGTCCCGGGCTACCCACCTGCATGGGAGTTGCTTCACAGGTGGTGAAGCAGGTCTGTAGTTGTCTCTCTTTC
Source organism: Erinaceus europaeus (assembly GCF_950295315.1). Classification (NCBI taxonomy): domain Eukaryota; kingdom Metazoa; phylum Chordata; class Mammalia; order Eulipotyphla; family Erinaceidae; genus Erinaceus; species Erinaceus europaeus. The sequence continues at coordinate 22,647,992 of NC_080171.1, forward strand.
TCTCCCCCTCTCTGTGTTCCCCTCCTCTCTCCATTTCTCTCTGTCCTATCCAACAACAACGACACCAATAATAACTACAAAAATAAAACAATAAGGCAACAAAGGGAAGTAAATAAATATTTTTTTTAAAAAAGAAAATAGTTTGTTGTTAAAGTCACCTAATCTGTGATAGTTTAAGGCAGGTTTATACAATAGCTTATCAAATCTTCTGAATTAGTTAAAATTTACATGCCATAGGTTTCACATTCAAAGGGTCCACTTGATAAGAGAACTTGATTTTGGAAGTGCTGGGGTTAATTTGGGATTCCAGATGTGATCAGTGATTTGGGGGCATATAGCAGGATTCTGCCCCCAGATGGACAAATGCTATAAAGCATCTGCTCTGTGAATAAAAAAGTCAAAAGCTGTTCAAGGCATAGCAAAAATAAACCAGAAGGATCACCATATGTTCTCTTTGCAGATCAAGGGAGTGTGTTCCCAAAGACCTCAAAGTGAGCAAATATTGGTGAGAAAGAAAACGTATAAAATGTTTAATAATTAATCACATATACGATAAACCAGAAAGCTACAAATTGAAGATGCTATATAGCGTGACTGAAAGAAGAAGTACAATTCCATGTGTATTTGAAATTAGGTATCATATGGGAGCACCATGATGCTGGAGATAGCTCCACGGATGATGGAGTGGTGCTGTAGTCTACTTGTCTATCTATAGAGATATCTATAATTTATCAAAAATTAAAATAGTCAAAGTGATGGCTGTGATAAAAGAATTGAGACCTTGGTGCTTACGGACAGAAAGAAAGAAGGAAGGAAGGGAGGGACAAAGGAAGAGAGGAAGGAAGGAAAGGAGGGAGGGAGGAACTAGGGACTAGAGAAACTAAATTTAAATCTATAATTGTCAAAAATGTTCTCTTTGTTTGGCTTCAAAGTATAGACTTTTGACTACATTAAACCATACACTGCTAGACAAATCTTCCAAATTCTCACCAGTAATCTAAGCTCAGATTTAAATTTTCCTGTGGTTAGAGGCAAGGGAGGGTATCAGAATCAAAAAAAAAAAAAAAAAAGTCCTCATCCTAATAGTGTAAACCTCAATTACTGAAATCCTTGCAGCAATGTGGGGTATGTGATTGATACAAGGAGAACAGTATTAAGTATGATATATAGTAAGTCAGTTTTATCTATCTGGATGAAAAACCACCACAACTATTGAAATGAAAGAATTGGTCCAGCCTCTGTGGAGAGCAGTCTGTAGAACACTCCCAAAGCTAGACATGGACCTTCCGTACGACCCAGTAATTCCTCTCCTGGGGATATACCCCAAGGACTCCATAACAACCAACCAAAAAGATATTTGTACACCTATGTTCATAGCAGCACAATTTATAATAGCTAAAACCTGGAAGCAACCCAGGTGCCCAACAACAGATGAGTGGCTAAGAAAGTTGTGGTATATATACACAATGGAATACTACGCAGATATTAATAACAATGAACCCACCTTCTCTGACCCATCTTGGATGGAGCTAGAAGGAATTATGTTAAGTGAGCTAAGTCAGAAAGATAAAGGCTAGCATGGGATGATTCCACTCGTCAACAGAAGTTGAGAAAGAAGAACAGAAAAGGAAACTTAAAGCAGGATCTGACAAAATTTGTAGTAGGGCACCAAAATAAAAATCCTGGGTGGAGAGTAAGGGTGGATGTTCAAATTCATGGGGTGGGGTGGGAGGAAGGGGGGATGGGATGGGTCACAGTCTTTTGGTGGTGGGAATGGTGTTTATGTACACTCCTATTAATCTGTAGCCATATAAATCACTATTTAAGTAGTATGAGAGGGGAAAAACTGATTGAATTCAAATGACTGAATGTGCTTTTTAAAGCACATACTGAGTCCTTTTAATACATAGGCTGAGTCTTTGATATGTTGACTCTCTTAAAAGCTTAGTCCAGGCAGAACAAAAGCAACCTGTGGCATAGCTATATGAAAATGATGTCAAAGAACATAAAGTATGGTGATGGTGTGTATGATGCAGAAAATCCTAACAAGGGGATTTTTTAAAGTTAACCCAATTGCCAAACAGTGTGATTATTGAAATAACTATTATTGTCTTCTTGAACCCTAAAACAGGAATCTTCCACTTCCTCTATAGAACCTATGTTTCTCCCAATCCTGGAACCTCTGGGGTGGGGCTCACTTTCCTGCATGCTTCTCTCAGTTCATACCAAATGATATTGCATCCACTGATTCCAACCTAATCAATGCAACGAGTACAATCTGAGCATGCTTCACCTCAGACTGTGTACAGAGGCCTCAGGCATGGAATACCAATACTTCACCCTCATCACTCAAGTTAGACCTTTCATGGTATTCTCTAATTGCATTCCAGGAGGTTCACTTCAACTAAGTCCCAAAACCTAGATATAGGCCACGTCCTGTTAGACAGGGCATATGTTCACATATATCCATAAATCAGGGCAAAATATATACCTGAAAACAAAAATACACAATAGTCTGTAGTGAGTCAGTATCAAGTTCATAATGAAATAGTGTCCACTTAGACTTAGATACCCTCCTCACCTACTTCCTGTTACAGTTCTCTCACTCACTCCAAAGCTAACCCTATCAAAGCAAGGACTGCAAAAGCTGAATAAGGGCAAGAGCCTGGCATAATTTAATGATGACTCTTTAGTCACTGTCAGGCCACCCCCTCAGCTGGGACTCTAATCAGGGAGTCCTGAGATTCTGAAAGAGACTTGATGGGCCTAGAACTTGAATAAATCTCTCTCTCCATTGTTTCTGGTCATTCCTATCAGGAACAACAAAATAGGCCCCTTTGTGGGCCCCCATAGGACCTTGCCCTCAACTTTGACAAACAATGGTAGAAAATGTTCCTTCCTTCGAAGGGAGGATAGACAACATACCCTGTGCTACACCTGAGGAAGATAGGTCAATACTGGGGTGGATGTGGTCCAGGAGGTGGCACAGTGGATAAGGCATTGGATTCTCAAGCATGAGGTCCTGAGTTCAATCCCCGACAGCACATGTACCAGAGTGATGCCTGGTTCTTTCTCTCTCTCCTACCATTTCTCATGAATCAATAAACAAAATCTTAAAAAAAAAAATACTGGGGTGGTGACCGAACGTGGGACCACCGGCTCCACACAAGAGGCAGAGGCAGGTGCACGAAGGCACTCCAGATAAGTCTACAGCAACTTGGATTTCTGTAGCCTCCTGTTTAACAAAGGCACTGCGGTTCTTTATCTCCCTCTTCTTATTTTTCTGAGACCCCTCCACCATGGGCAACCTTCCTCCTTATGAAGAGGTTTCCCAAACCCTCTACTCTTTTTTCATGAGACAGGTTTTCTATCTCTGGGACATTTTGCTCTGGGCCACACCTTGGTTCTTCTTGACTGTGATCATAGAGCTTGGGAGATGCCTGGATATTTCCCTCGGGATTTCCTTGACTCCCCTTCCAGTATCTCCCATGGAGAAAGTCTTCTCTAACTTGCATTTCACCCAGCAGCTCCAGTTTCAGCAGACACATCTGGAGACATCCAGAAACAGTCCAAAAATATGTTTTATCCACTTATGATTTTTTTAAGTCCTGTTATAAATGTGAAATGTTTAGTCTTAAATGGTATGAGTAGAAATGGTTGAGCTAGGACAACACAGATCTAAATTTGTGTTTAAAATGATATGTCTTCATAACAAAAGTTTTTCTCCTGTGTGTTATAGACTACATGTTGATGTGTGTGTTTGAAGTTTGGTAAACATTAACTTTGCTATAAAAAGTGTAACTTTGCCACATCTATGGACATCTAATCTTTGATAAGGGGGCCCAAAGTATTAAATGGAAGAAGGAAGCTCTCTTCAATAATTGGTGCTGGGAAAACTGCGTTGTAACATGCAGAAGAATGAAATTGTACCACCTTATCTCACCAGAAACAAAAATCAACTCCAAATGGATCAAGGACCTGGATGTTAGACCAGAAACTATCAAGTACTTAGAGGAAAACATTGGTAAAACACTTTCCCACCTACACCTCAAGGACATCTTTGGTGAAACAAACCCAATTGCAAGGAAGACTAAAGCAGAAACAAACCAATGGGACTATATCAAATTGAAAGCTTCTGCACAGCCAAAGAAACTATCACACAAACAAAGAGACCCCTCATAGAATGGGAGAAGTTTTTCACATGCCATACATCAGACAAGAGACTAATCACCAAAATATACAAAGAGCTCAGTAAACTTGGGACCAAAAAATCAAATGACCCCATCCAAAAATGGGCAGAGGATATGAACAGAACATTCACTCCAGAGGAGATACAAAAGGCTAACAAACATACGAAAAACTGCTCCAGGTCACAGATTGTCAGAGAAATGCAAATAAAGACAACATTGAGATACTACCTCACTCCTGTAAGAATGGCATACATCAAAAAGGACAGCATCAGCAAATGCTGGAGAGGCTGTGGGGACAGAGGAAGTCTTTTGCACTGCTGGTGGGAATGTAAATTGGTCCAGCCTCTGTGGAGAGCAGTCTGGAAAACTCTCACAAGGCTAGACATGGATCTTCCATATTACACAGTAATTCCTCTCCTGGGGATATACCCCAAGGACTCCATAACAACCAACCAAAAAGATGTGTGTACTCCTAGGTTCATAGCAGCACAATTCATAATAGCTGAAACCAGGAAGCAGCCCAGATGCCCAACAACAGATGAGTGGCTGAGAAAGCTGTGGTATATATACACAATGGAATACTATGCAGCTACTAAGAACAGTAAACTCAACTTCTCTGACCCATCTTGGTCAGAGCTAGAAGGAATTATGTTAAGTGACCTAAGTCAGAAAGATAAAGATAACTATGGGATGGTCCCACTCATCAATAGAAGTTGAGCAAGAAGATAAGAAAGGGAAACTAAAAGCAGAAACTGACTAAATTGAAAGTCGGGCACCAAAGTAAAAACCCTGTGGTGAGGGGGAGGGTGGACATGCGGCTTCCTGGGCCAGTGGGGGTGGGGTGGGGTGGGGGTGGTTGCATGGGATGGGACACAATCTTTTGGTGATGGGAATGGTGTTTATGTACACACCTATTAAATTTTAGTCATATAAATCACTATTTAATTAATATGAGAGTGGGAAAAATTGATTGTATGTCTAACAAAGTTAACCCAATTACCAAATAATGTGATGATAACAGTAACTATCCATTGTCTTCTCAAACCCTAAGACAGCAGGAACCTCACATTCCCACTATAGAGCCTAAACTTCCCCCAGTCCTGGGACCCTAGAGTAGGGCCCACTTTCCCATATGCTTCTCCCAATTCTTATCAAATAATATTGCATCCACTGATGACAACCTAATCAACGCAATGAGTGCCACCCCAGCATGCTTCACTTCAGACTGTGTCCAGAGACTTCAGGTGTGGAATGACAACCCTTCAGCTTCATCACTTGGGTGAGACCTTTCCTTTCATAGTATTCTCTAACTCCATCCCAGGTGGTTCACTTTCTAACAGAGTCTCAAAACCTAGATATAGACTAGGTTCCAGGACATAGAGCATATGTTCACACATATTCATAAACTAGGGCAAATATATACCTGAAAGCAGTAGTACACTAGAGTTTGCAGTGAGTACCCCCCAACATTTCATCTCCACTATTCCAACCTTTGGGTCCATGATTGCTCAGCAATTTGTTTGGCTTTGTATGTTAACTCTCTTTTCAGCCACCAGGTTCCAGATGCCATCAGGATGCCGGCCAGGCTTCCCTGAACTGAAGACCCCACCAATGTGTCCTGGAGCTCCACTTCTCCAGAGACTCACCCTACTAGGGAAAGAGAGAGGCAGACTGGAAGTATGGATCGACCAGTCAAAGCCCATGTTCATCAGGAAGCAATTACAGAAGCCAGACCTCTCACCTTCTGCAACCCACAAGGACCCTGGATCCATGCTCCCAGAGGGATAGAGAATAGGAAAGCTATTGGGGAGGGATGGGATATGGAGATTAGGTGGCAGGAATTTTGTGGAGTTGTACTCCCCATTCTATGATTTTGTTAATATCTCCTTTCTTAAATAAATAAAAAAAATTTTTAAAAGTGTAACTTTGAAGCTACATTCTTACCAGGCAGAGTTAAATGAAGAAGTTTTCACCATGATTCTCATAAAGGTTAAATTAATTTGCTAAAGTAACTGAGTATTTAAGGTAAAAGTCTAAATATTTAATGTTACAATTCATCTCCAAAATTAAAATTCTCTATACAGGACATTTTGGGGAGCCCCCAAAAGTGCCCTGTAAATTAATATTGTGGAAATTAATGCACAACAAATCTGGCATCAATCTGACATTATAAATGTTCTATATATATATTTTAAAAAAAACATTGTCACTAACATGTTAACTCTGTAAGTAACCTGAGTTTGTTTAAAGTCCAAAGTAAAAAATAGTCAAATATATTTTAACTAAATTTGGTCTGAATATATTGCTGTACAGAGACTACTACACGAAGTCACATAAGATGACCTTTAAACAAAATTATAAAGATACTTAAACCAACTATAATCATCGAGTTATCAACTGTAGTAAACTTCTAACTTGTTGAAAGTTTTTTTTTCTTGACAAGTAATTGATTACAACTATATCAAAGCCTTCACAAGCAGAAGCATCTGCTCATACGGTAAGATATTAAACTATAAAAGAAGTTCCCCCATATACAACTTATGTTAATTAACAACATTCACATATTTTTCTATACTTAACTGGTGTATCTCGTTTTGCCACTATAGGCCTGCCTTTGTCAGTCAACAATTTAAAAGACTTTTTTTCCTTTGTAACATCACCCATGCCACAGACATCCCTTACAACCCCCAAAGACAAATGGTTGTTGAGAAGGCCCGCCAAACACATAGGCCAAATTAAGTAAAGAAAAAAGGGGGATACATCCCCCAATATTCAGTTGGCTAATGCACTAACTACATTAAACCTCTTTTAATTTCTATAAAAATTCGAACCAGACACCCTGCTAACCATGGGAAGCAGATTTGTTTGTGTTTCTTTCACAGGAATCCCTGGAAATCCATTTGGACCCCTGTCCTCTGACATCGCCCACAAGATGGCATGACTACAGCACCCCCGCACCAAACCTGTGACACAACCCTGACACTGAGGCAGCATGGAATGTTCCTACTCATGACCACAGAATGTGAACTCAGATCCAGAGGGATACAGAGGTCACACAGGCTCCTAAGCTAATTATGGGCCCAGATCACACAAATCCATGGGGTTTACAGTCAACAATATTTATACCCCTTTTCCATACTGGGGAGCTACTCTCTTCCCTGATCCAGCTTCCTGGTTCTTTTCCCAGCCATGACATCATCTCCCCAGACAATAACTTGGATCAACCCGCATATCAGATTTCAGGCTCAGACATAAAAAAAAAGAAAAAAAAAGGAAAAAATAACACTAGAATAGCTATAGACCCTTTGAAATATAACTAAAATATGCCTACTAGCTATCTACAAAATGGAGGACACCACAATACTTCATCTTCACTATTCCAGCCTTTAGGTCCATGAATGTTCAACAATTTGTTTGGCTTTGTATGTTAACTCTCTTTTTATCCACCAGGTTCCAGATGCTAGCAGGATGTGACCAGACTTCCCTGGATAGACAACCCCACCAATGTGCCTTGGAGCTCCGCTTCCCCAGAGCTCTTCCCCACCAGGGAAAGAGAGAGACAGGCTGGGAGTATGGATCAACCTGTCAATGCCCATGTTCAGTGAAAAGGAATTACAGAAGCTAGACCTTCAACCTTCTACATCCCACAATGATCTTGGGTCCATATACCCAGAGGGCTAAAAAATAAGAAAGCTATCAGGGGAGGGGATGGCATACAGAGGTGGCATCAGGGGTGGTGGGAATTGTTCAAAGTTGTACCCCTCTTATCCTATAATTTAGTCAATGTTTCCTTTTTATAAATAAAAACTTTAAAGAAAAAATAAAGATCAGATTCAAAAAACTAATTTGCCAATGAACATTTTGAATATTATTAACTCATGAACTGGAGGCTGTCTTTCATTTGCTCTTGTTGATTTGTATAAATAAGATGATGTTTTTGTGTGTGTATACATATAGGCACATTCTTGTGTATAAATAGGAATAAGTGAATTATAATTAACTTGGATTACATTTTTTCATGTATATATTATCAAAACATTTGATCCTGACCCAATCAAGTTGTAATTTAACCTTTTTGTAGCTTTGTGACCTTGAACAAATTTCTTCAACACTATCTTAGCTAATAGTTCTTCCTTGTGAGATCACTGTGACAAGTAAATATAATGTTACCTAAATATTAATAGCTCATAACATGTAGCAAGTGTTCAAAAAATGTTAGGTAACAGTATTGTTCTAAGGCCTGTGAGATAACTCACTTGAATAGCTACTGCTTTTCCATGTTCACAAGTTCAAGCCTGACTCCCACCACATTGAAGGAAGCTTCAGTGTTGTCATATCTTTCAGTCTCAATCTACCTCATCATGTTTGTCTTTCTACATACATATCTGAAGCTGTTATTCCTGAGCAGAGAAGCCCTCAGGATGACAGAGAGGGAGAGAGAGAGAGGGAGGGAGAGAGAGAGAGAGAGAGAAAGAGAGGAGAAAAAGGAAGTTTCTATAGTTGTTATTGTTTCAACTGAGAGACAAGCAAATAAATACACTAGGTTTAAGATGTCTACAAAAATAAATCTATATCCTTAAAATTTCTTTGAAAAAAAGAAAGGCAAACCTATCCAATATCTTGAAGGCACAAATTGGTTTTGTCTTAGTCTAACTATTTGTATCTTTTGAGAAACCTAAGAAGTTTGCACCTGCATCTCCTCTTCCATTTCCTGTTACTTCAATCAACTGACTTATGGTATAGCTGATAATGCATAATATAATTTTAGTAATAATATTAGAGATCTTGAAGTGGAGTGAGAAGTCAAGGTTATATCTGTGAGGCTTATAAGTTCTTGAATCTGGAAAATAGCAAAACATGGACTGCCATCATGATCTTTTCAAAGAAATATCAAAGAATATTACAAAATAAAGTTACAACTCAGTTTGCTTACTTTTACACACAAATGAAAATTCAAATCACACTGAAATCTACATTACTTTTCAATTGAGCATGCATCTTTGCAACTTCTTAATGATATTATTTAGCTGTGTGATATTAAGACTAGGGAAACAAGTGTATAGTCTAATATACTCATATTTATTCTACTAGATCAGTACACTGAGCAACTGTTTCCTTGTTTTTGATTACTTAAGTATTGTACTCTGCACCTTGTTCCCTATCTCTAAACCTCCATCCTCCCATGAAGATTTAATTGAATACTACAATCCCCGCAAGTCATTTACCAGAATGGTTTGTTGTCATATTTTATAAATAAATCCAGGCATTGTCATATGAAAGCAGAATATCCAAGTCTGCTTCAATACCAATATCCATCTGTTGTTTAAATGGGAAAAAGTGGTCATTGGTACATCAATCTGTGGCATATTTAAATAAATGTGAAAGCACCATCTTCAAATGGCATATTGGATTAGAACAAGGTGCAGTATTAAGAAATGTCTTCTTCAATGCCATTCCAAAAAACAGCATAATTAATTTCATTATGTATATAAATCAGATTTCCAAAATGACCATGAAAATTCTTGCTCTCATATGCAGACTTACTTATGGTATATTTAAAATAATTTCAAAGTATGTATAAGTATTTGTATGATTCTTACTATTTATTTAAATGTTTTTATGGCTAAAGAAAGTTAAAATAGCAACCCCAAGCTCTTGTCTGTATAATGTTCCACAATATAGGTACTGTACTTCCTCATTTTTTATGCTTTTTTAAACTGATTTAACAATGATCAACAAAACCATAAAATAAGTGAGGTGCAATTCCACACAATTCCAACCACCAGAGCTCCACATCTCATCCCCTCCATTGGAAGCTTTCCTATTTATCCTTCTGGGAGAATGGACTCAGTATCATTATGGGGTACAGAAGGTGGGTGGTCTGGCTTCTGTAATTGCTTCTCCTTTGGACATGGGCATTCACAAGTCAATTTATACTCCCAACCTGTTTCTATCTTTTTCTTATGTGGCAGGACTCTGGAGACAGGGGTTCCAGGACACATTGGTGAGGTCATCTGCCCAGGGAAGTCAGGTTGTTGTCATAGTAGCATCTGCAACTTGGTGGCAGAGTACTGGAGCTGAAGGGTTGACATCATATGCCTAGTGTTTCTGGATATAGTCCAAAGTTAAACATGTTGAGGTGATATTGTTTGCTTTGATTTGGTTGAGATCAGCAGATGTAGTATCAAAAGTTATAGACTGAGAGAAGAGTGAAGGAAAACAAGGCACGCCCCAGAGGTTCCAGGACTGGAGGAAATATGGGTTTTTATAGAGGGTGGGGAAAGTCCTTGCTATCTTAGAGATTAAGAAGGCAATAGACAGTTATTGTTATAACCAAGTTATCTGGGAATTTGGTATACTTTGAGAATCCCGTGGTTAGGATTTGCTGTATCATACAAGACCTCACCATGATTTATTTTATTTAATAGTATTTCCAAACAGTTGTATCTTATAAACTGATAAGACAAGTTGCTTCTGGTCTCCCTGGTATAAGATTATAGGTGATTTAATATTTCAAAGAAAAAGTCATTATTAGAAATGTATTAACAGTTTAAGCCCACTGTTAAAATTCAATCAGGTTACCAATTTGAAACATAAGTCTTTAAATTGGAGAAATAGGTACACAGGACTGGGTCTGTGCATCAAAAAGTTTGAGATGTTCAATCTATTTTCCCCTCTCATATTGATTAAATGGTGGTTTATAAGACTATAGATTAATAGGAGTGTATATTAACACCATTTCTACCACCAAAGGTCTGTGTCCCTATACCCAACCCCATATAATGGAGCTGAAAATCTACTCTCATCCTCCTCTCAGAGTTGTTTTGTTGTTGTTGTTTTACTTTGGTGTAACACTCCAAATTCTGTAAATTTCTGTTTTATGGTTCCTTTTCTGTTCTTCTTTCTCAGCTTCAGTGATCTCTTATATAGTTCTCTTATTTTTTGTGGTATTTATTTCTGTCCTAATTTTAATTATTTCAGTCATTCTGGTTGCTTTAGGGTTCCTTTGTTTCTCTTCCTCTAGGTCTTTAAGGTGTGCAGTCAGGCTGTTAACTTGAGCTTTTTTTTAGTTTCTGATGTGTGCTTGTATGACTATAAGTTTCTCTCTAAGTACCGTTTTAGCTGTGTCCCAACTATTTTGATAACTTGTGTCTTCATTTTCATTTGATTCTAGGAACATTTAAATTCCATCCTTGAGTTCTTTTTTTTATTTTCTGTACTATATTCACTTTTATCAGGCTTCCCAGGAGTTATTACACTATGACCCAGTGGTTTTTAAGCAGTATATTGTTGAGTTTCTATATTTTGGGACTTTTACTAATTTTCTGTTTGTTGTTAACTGTTAGCTTAATTCCACTATGGTCTGAGAAGGTGCTTAGGATGATTTCAACACTTTTGAATTTATTTATATTGTCTTTGTGCCCTAAAATATGGTATGTGGTCTATATTTGAAGATATGTCATGTGTATTCAAAAAAATGTGTATCACAATTTCTTGGGTTGTAGAACTATAAAAATAACCAAAAGATCCAGTTTATGTCTTTGACTAAATCATTTGTTTCTTTATTGATTCTCTGCCTAGATAATAAAAGTGTGTGACTGGGGTGTTGAAGTCTCCTACTATTACTGTGCTACTATTACTGTTTACATCGCTCTTTCAGTAAATGTTTGACATATTTAGATGGGATCACATTGGGCGTGTATATGTTAATAATTGTACTATTGCTTATTGATCCTTTGAGCACTATGTAATATCCATTCTTATCTTTTATTCACTTATTTTAAAGTCTATTGTGTCAGAAAATAGCTGTTCCTGCAGTGTGTGTGTGTGTGTGTGTGTGTGTGTGTGTGTGTGTGTGTGTGTGTTTCATTTGCTTGTATGATAGTTTTCCATCCTTTCACTTTGAGTCTGTGTTTGTCTTGTTGAATTAGGTGGGATTCCTGCAGGCAGCATATAGTTGGGTTGGTTTTCTCATGCATCTTCCTCCCCCTGTGCCTTTTGAATAGTGAATTTAGCCCATTACATTTATTGATATTATGGATTTAAGTTATTGCAGTGCCCTTATTCGACATTTCTGTTATTTTCTGACATACGATAGATTTTTGGTGGTGTTATTACTGTTTATAGGAGGTCTTTTAGAACCTCTTTCAGGACAGGCTTCTTGTGATAGTTGCCTCTTTTAACTGTTGCTAGTCTGAGAAGGTTTTCATCCTTCCATCTAGTCTGAATGACAGTCTAGCAGGATATAATAGTCTTGTTTAGAACCCCTTATCATTGAAACTCAGTAGATACCTTGTCATTCTCTTTTGGCTTTTAGAGTTTGTGTGGAGAAGTTTTCAGTTAGTTTTCAGTTAGTCTTATGGGTTTTCCTTTGTATGTGACTTTCTGTTTTTATCTTGCAACCTTTCTGATTCTTTCTTTATCCTTACTTCTTTGCTTTATAACTATGGTGTGTCTTGGTGTGTTCAGGCCTGGGTTATTTTTGTTTGGGACTCCCTAAGAATATTGAATCTTAATGCTCTTTCTATTGTTTGTGGTGGAGAAGTTTTCTTCTATTATTTACTCTAGAATGATTTCTTCCCCTTCCTCTCTTTCTTCCTCTGGTAGGCAAATTATGCATATTTTTTCTTCTGAGATCATCCCACATGTCTCTGTTGTTTTTTCAGTGTCTCTTAACTTTTTTTTTTAGCAAATTTACTTATTTTTTATCATTTTATTGGGAAGGGGCTAATTGTTTATAGTACAATTGCTTACACATGGGCACATTTTCTCATCTCCCCATGATAAATGTCTGCAAACAGTCTCAGACTCAACTTAGGTCCATTTCTACCATCATGTACCAGGACCCAATATGTTCTCCATCAATTCCTTTCCTTTTCTTCCCCAGAGTCCATTGCTTTGGTTCAATACACCACAACCATTTCAAATTTCCTTTTATGTTTTCCCTTTCTGACCTTGTTTCTTATGTTTCACCTATTAACACTGTATCTTCCTATTACTGTCAAGCAAAAACTCTACTCTAGAATTGTGAACCAGCCAGAGAAAGGCTAGCTCCTACCCACCCACCCCCCAAGTCCACAAACTCACTTAGAATCAATGTCATCATTGGAAGAAACTGACTTAAAGTATACACCAGACCTTTATGTTCTATTCACTTCCTATGAATCTGTAACTGCTTCAAATAAGTTTCGAAAAGTGAATTATCTTTTTCTTTAGCAGCAAAAATTCCAAAGTAATATATATATTGTAAATAGATGCACTATATATAATACCTATAAGAAAATCTGTCCTAGGAAATAAGTTCAACTCCTCTACACAGAGTTTTAAAGAAACCCAGCAAGTAAGGTTTAGTAATCAAACATATAAAAATAAGTCAATTAACCACCAAAAAAATAAATCTGAATTGAATATAGCTCCATCAAATACCCCAACAGCTATTTGTTTCCTTGTTTTTTTGTTTGATTGTTTATGGTAGAAATGACAGACTGATTATAAAATTTCCAGTGGCAAATATAGTCAAGTTAATAATAGAAAAGTGTTGTATTATTTTCACTCCAATTATCAAGACTTTTATAGGGTGGCAGTGCACTGATGTAAGAATAGAGAAATTGACCAAGGAAAAATAATAAAGTTCAGAAGTATACTCAAATAGACAATTAAATATATATATATACTTTTAAAAAGTTGACCATGTAGTTATTTTCAATAAATAAAACTGAATCACTATTACATTCATTTGTGAGGAAAGAAAAACAGACTTAACTCCTATCTTACTCCTTACACAAAATCAATTCCAGATGTTTGTTGTTCTACATGTGAATGGTGAAACAATCATAATTTTAAGTATAATGTAAAATAATTTATTGTGCACTGCAGGCAGGTAACAAGTTCTTCAGAAAGAAACAAAAAGAGTTTATTTGAAGTCTAGATTTTTACTTCATACTCCTTTTTCATTAAATCCTCTTCTGTTGTATGGATGTACTATCTTCTTCATGGTGTTATAAATTAAGATCTTTATGTTTCTCTTTTTTCTTCTTTTTTATTTTTTTATTTAAGAAAGGTTAAATTAACAAAACCATAGGGTAGGAGGGGTACAACTCCACACAATTCCCACCACCCAATCTCCATATCCCATCCCCTCCCCTGATAGCTTTCCCATTCTCTATCCCTCTGGGAGCATGGACCCAGGGTCATTGAGGGTTGCAGAAGGTAGAAGGTCTGGATTCTGTAATTGCTTCTCCGCTGAACATGGACGTTGACTGGTCAGTCCATACTCCCAGTCTGCCTCTCTCTTTCCCTAGTAGGGTGGGTCTCTGGGGAAGCGGAGTTTTTCTTCTTTTTTTGTCACTTGTTTGCTTGTTTACTTTTTAACGTTCCTCATGTATATATATGTTATATATATATATATGTATATATACATATATATGTATATATACATATATATGACTATTAGACTGCTTATGATACTAAGTCAATTTGTTTCCTCACTTAAGCTTTGTTTCTCTCTGGATAAATACTTTTCCACTACTTTGTGCTAAAAAAATTAGTATGTGTTACTTTAAAAGTAGTGCATTCTTTTACATAATCACAGGTCAACTAGTATAAGCAGACATAATACTGTTATTTATCCTGCAATTGTATTATTGATATCCTTTACGTAAAAACAGAAGGTCTGTAGGATCATTCTAATTCCAGATACACATTGCTGTGTTTACATATGGTGTCTCTTTTTTAAAATTTCTTTATTGGGGTATTAATGATTTATAGTCAACAGTAAAATACAGTAGTTTTCACTTGCATAACATTTACAAAAAAATACAACCCCTGTTAGGTCCTCTTCTGCCATCATGTTCCAGGACCTGAGCAATGCCCCCCCCCCCCGAGTCTTTTACTTTGGTGCAATACAGCAACTCCAGTGCAAGTTCTGCTCAGAGTTTTCCCTTCTGATCTTGTTTTTCAACTTCTACCTATGAGTGAAATCATCCCATATTCATTCCCCTGTTTCTGATTCGTCTCACTTAACATGATGTCTTCATGTTCCATCCAAGATGGGATAAAGAAGATGAATTCACCATGAACCTGGGACTCTGAAGCCTCAGGAATAAGAATCTCTTTGTTTAACCATTATGACATCTATCCCTGTTCACATTTCTCAGTTTTCCATATAATAATTCAATGTCCTGCTAGGTCCTTCTCTGCCATCATGTTCCAGAACTTGAACGTCACTCCCACCCCAGAGTTCTTTACTTTGGTGCAGTTGCAATAGTATTTGTTTTATTGAAGGTGTCTTTAAAATTTAGATGGAAAATATTCTGCAATATTTTCCTCTAAGAATTTGGTAGTTTCTGGTCTAACATCCAAGGGGTGTTGAAATTCCCTACTATTATTGTGTTGATGTTAATATACTGCTGTAGTCCTTTCAAAACTCATTAAGTGTATAGATGTTAATAATCATTAAGACCTCTTGATTGACTGCTACTCTCAGTATTAAGTAATGTCCATCCCTATCTATTTTTTAATTTTATTTGTTTTAAGGTCTATTGTGTCATAGTGAGAATAGCAGTTTCTATCCTTTTTTGTGGTCCATTAACTTGTATGATAATTTTCCATCCTTTTACTCTGAGTCTGTGTTTGTCTTGTTGAGTCAGGTGGGATTCCTGCAGACAACATAGGGTTGGATTGTATTTTTTGATCCATCTTCCTACTCTGTGCCTTTGAATAAGTGAATTCAGGCCATTGGCATTTATTGATATTATACAATAAAGATATTTTAAAGCCATTATTATAAAATTTTAGAGTGTTATGATATGTGGCATGTTTATGATGCTGTGATTGTTTATAAGAAACCTTTCAGAACTTCTTGCAAGGAAGGCTTGGTGGTAGTTGATTCCTTCAACTGTTGCTTGTCTGAGAAGTTTTTTATGCCTTCATCTATGCCTCCATGCATGACAGTCTAGCAGGATACAGTAATCTTGGTTGACAACCTTTCTCATTGAGTGCTCAATATATATCTTGCCATTCTCTTGTGGTCTTTAGAATTTGTGTGGAGAAATCTGCTGCTAATAGTATGAGTTTTCCTTTGTAGGTGACTCTTTGTTTTTCTCTTGCAATGTTCAAGATCTTTTCTTTATCCTTATTCCTTTTTGTTCTAAATATGATGTGTCTTTGTGTCGTTAAGTCTAGGTTAATTCTGTTTGGGAACCTCTGAGCTTTTTGAACATTTATGTCTTTTATGTTGTCTAGAGTAGGGAAATTCTTAGCTATTATGTCCTGTAGAATGTATTCTTTCCCTCCCTCTCTTTCTTCCTCTGGCAAGCCAATAATGCAAATTTTACTTTTTATGAAGTCATTTTATATGTCTCTGTTATTTATTTCAGTATCTTTTAATCTCTTTTTGAAATCTCTTCTTTATTAGTTTCCTCTAATTTGTCCTCAATATTGCTAATTCTTTTTTCTGCCTCACTTATTTTATTCTATTCTCTCTCCCCTCTGTTGTTTTCTGTAGCTTAGCTGTTTTGACAGCTATTTTGTTATTTTATTGTTCTGATATTTTGTTAACTTGTTCAGCTTGTTGAGCTCTTAGCTTAGCTATTTAAGTTTTCAGCTCTCTAATTACCTCAAGATAGTTAGTTTTTTCATTCAGAGTCTCATTTGATGTTTTCCCATTTCTGATGATCTTACTTTCAGACATTTTCCTCATGCCTGTAACTAATAACTCAGTTAGTGTTTGGATCTAGTCTTCAAAACCCTTTTGGGGGAAGTTATCTGGGCTTTTGTCCTGGTTAATTTCTGCAATGTTTCTTCTTGGTTTGACCATTGTATATGGTGTGTTATGAGTTCCATCTTTCAGTACCATTCAGTCAATCACACTTACCTGGATTAACTTGTGTCTGACTGGGGAGAAGAGAGAGATGCAACTGCTGCTACTCTGTGCTGGTTATTGATGGCCAGCAGGTAGTGCTATTGTGTTCTCTAGACTTCTCTTGTTTGTATGATCTGAGGCTGGTTGGATGGGGTGGGGGGGTAGGCTCTCTTGTCACAAATGCTTTGTTTTATATTGTTTCCTTGCCTTAAATTCAGAAGGCTAAATACCCTGAGACATATATTGAGAGGTTTTAAGCACTTTTGTCTTCTTTTTTGGCAGTAAGAACAACCGTAATTGCTTGTTGCACCTAAAGTGAAATTGCCAAAATGGTGCAGCTCAGCTCCATGCTGCTTGGAGCTCTGATTTGACTCCTGTTCTTTAGCTCGTGTCCCTTTTTGCCACATTTACACTTGAGTGAGCACCCATCTGAAGCTGCAGATCTTTCAGCTGTAGATTATGACCTCAGTTGGGTCTCCTATTGCAATTATTTCTTGTTTTGGAAGTAAGATGATTCTATCCCACTGATTCCAGGGCCAGGCCTCCCAAAACTCTCTCAATTTCTTTTTTAAACTCTTTTAATTCTTAGTTTTCTCTAATTCATCTTTGTTCTGGCTAATTATGTTTTCTGCTTCTATCATTCTGCTCTCTCTTCCCCTCATCTTCCTTTTTCAGTTCAGCTACTTGTATTTTTATTTTTTTTAACTTGCTCAGTTACACTACTAGCTTGTTCTGCCAGCTGGCTTTTTAGCTCAGCTATTTCAGCTTTCAGTTCTCTAACTACCTTGAGAAAGCTCATGCTTTCTTTCAGGGTCTCATTGGTTATTTCCCTATTTTAATAGTGTTTTCCTCAAAAACTTTCTTCATGCCTGTGATTAATGTATCAATAATGTGTGGATATTTTTCTCATTTTTAGTTGCTTCTTGTCTACTTGGAATTCTTTTTGGGCTTCTGTCCTGATTCATTGCTGCAGTTGATTTAACTGTTTTTGATTTAACCATCTTTATTTGGTGTGTTTTGTAGTTTTGTGTCATGGCTATTGCTATTCAGTTATTGTGCTGTATGAGGAAAAGACACACCAAAACAAATTTCTCTCACAAATCCTATCACAAACCTCAGTAAATACAACTATAGCAACAAAAATGAAGATTAATTAAACCAGAGAGAAAGAAAAAATAAGTAAATAAGATACAAAGGGAGAAAAGAAGAAAAAGGAAAAAAAAAAACCAGTAAGCAAAAAGCCCTAGCCAGACCAGATACAACTCCTCCCACAGAAGATAACACAGCCAATATAATACTACAACAAATGCAAATGCAAAGGTTTGATCAAGCAAAGAAAAGGAAGAAAGAGAAAAAAAAAAAAAAAAGGCAAAGCCACACCAAGCCATATTCCTGTCACAAGTGAAATCACATACAAACTTCAGCAAATACAACAACAATAACAACAACAAAAAATCAAAGATTGATCAAACCAGAAAGGGGGAAAAAAGATCACAACCAAACCAAATGACTTCCTGAAATGGAATGGCAACTATCATCTCATACGACAACCATAAAAAAAGTGAAAGGAAAGATTGATCAAACCTGAGAGAAAAAAAACAAAGAAAAAGAGAGAGAGAGAGAGAGATAAGGGGGGTGGCAAAACCATGCATATGCTTCCCATAGCAAAAATACAAAGAACCCTCAACCAAGGACCAACTAACAACAAAGTGACATAACAGCAAAATAACAGACAGCCTGTAAGTCAAGTCAAACTAGGGAAACAGAAACCCACCCCACCCAAACTGTGCTTTTCAACCTTAGCTGAAATCCAGTGAGGCAGTTTCAGATGACTCCCCACTGAGTTCTGACAAAAGGTTCAGCTTTAGAATCTTGCTTGGTGAGCTTAACCCCTGAGGTTGGCATCTTTGTCTCTGCCCTATTTCCTAGGCAGGCTACCTCTGGCCTGGAGGGTGGGTGATGGAGTCTGAGAGACTCAGAGTTTGGTTTGTCATTCCTTTGTCCCTTTCAGCTCCTTTTTGCTGGTTTATTGATGTGTTATAATTTCCACCATGGCTCCTCTTTGTCCCCTCCTCTGTGGTCTATTACTTACAGTTCTGGAAATCCTGTTTTCACTTAGAAGTCCCAGGATTTATATCAGTTTTTGTTTGGAGTGTCTGTCTGGTTGCTGCCTTCAGGCCACTATCTTGACTCTGCCCCCCTGTACTTCTTCATTTGAATGAGATGGAAATACCAATCAAGCAGTAAGTCAGTAAGCATTTCTTATCTGGTTTTCTTTTTTAACGTTTTATTTATTTATTATCTATTTAACGGTTTAAATTTTTATTTATGGGATAAATGCAGAGAGAAAACGAGGTAGAGATAGAAAGACAGACAGAGACCTACAGCACTCCCTCAGTACTTGTGAAGCTTCTCCTTTGTAGGTGGTTATCAGGGGCTTGGGCCTGGATGGTCACTGATTGCAGCATATATGCTATACTGGGTGTTCCAATGCCCGGCTACTCTTATCCTGTTTGCAGTTAAAGGAGAAATATATTGTTTATTTCATTTAGCTTTCAAATTTCCACATGTATTCCACTCACTCACTTGTTTATTCTAACTTATTTACTAGTATAGAAATGAACAATAAGCAAAGTAAAATTGTCTTTAGTTTTAAAATATTATATAATATTTACTTAACTGAAATATAATTAAAATGAGTATGTTGAACACTTATACAGTGAATATAACACCTCAGTAGAAAGACTCAGAGAGAATGCCTTTCCCCCCCCCATTTTAAGCAGTAAGAGTATAGATTGTATGGCCACAAAAAAATCTCACATGGATAGTGCACTGCTTTGCCATGTGCACAACCTGGATCTAATACAATGCCCACCACACTAAGCACTGTAGTTTCTTTCCCTTTGCCATCTGCTCCTCTGTCTCTATCTGTAAAAGTTGAGGGGATAAGTGGCAGACATGATTAAGTGTACACATTATCATGCACAAGGGCCTGGGTTCAAGTCCCCAGTCTCTACCTTTGTGGGTGAAACTTCACAAGTGGTAAAACAGTGCTGAAGATATCTCTCTCTGTGTGTGTCTCTCTCTCTCCTCTCTCTCTCTCTCTTCCCCTTTTCTTTTAATTTATATCTGTCCCTATCCAAAACAAAAAAGTTAGAAAAATGTTTTTAAAAAGTGAGCTTGGAGAAATAAAATTTTAAAGATAACCACACACAACAGACAAAAGTACCACGAGGCTTAAAAAAAAAAAGCTAACAACAGTGATAAAATAGTGTAACCATTGATGAGTGTTAGATATTCTTACTGTTTTATATGATCACTAATGTGGCTATAATGAAGATATTACGATACTACTGATAATAAAAAAATAACCCCAACTTTTCTGCTGAAGGTAATTGTGACATCAGAGTAATGTTGTTAAAACAAAACAAAACAAAACAAAATGTCAGATTTGAGTTGAAATCCAACATATGAGACATGATATTTTTATTCATTTTAAGATGACAAATCCTTATAGTCTGACATTGAAAGCCACTTCTTCTAAGAAAACAGTACACTAAATCATTATTTATACCACACACTTTACTGTTCTTTCAGTGTTGAAATAAACAGAATGTAAAGACCACAAGAGAAGTTCATCCTCAATAAAACATTTTTTGACTTTCAGTCCTTGCATTGCCCTATATATATTTTTTTCATATAAAAAGTGTTCTTCATGTAACTGTCATAATTCTTGTTGTCCACCATATTTTGCCCCTTCATATGATGACATATATAAAATTTGATGTATAA
Source organism: Erinaceus europaeus (assembly GCF_950295315.1). Classification (NCBI taxonomy): domain Eukaryota; kingdom Metazoa; phylum Chordata; class Mammalia; order Eulipotyphla; family Erinaceidae; genus Erinaceus; species Erinaceus europaeus. The sequence goes on from NC_080171.1 coordinate 22,668,836, forward strand.
AATTGTTATTGCTACAATTTTGTAAAACAAAATAAAGCAGTTAGAGGCCAGCTGGAGGCTCACTGTTTGAGTGTAAACATTATCATATGCAAATACCCATCTTCAGAAGAGAAGCTTCAAAAGTAGGGAAGCAATGGTTTCAGATGGCTATCTTTCTCTTTCTATACTCACAATTTCTATCTGTCCTATGAAATAAAATAGAAAGAAATAGAGAAAGAAAGAAAGAAAGAAAGAAAGAGGAAGAAAGAAATAGAAAGAAAGAAGAGAAGAGAAGAGAATAGAAGAGAAGAGAAGAGAAGAGAAGAGAAGAGAAGAGAAGAGAAGAGAAGAGAAGAGAAGAGAAGAGGAGAGAAGAGGAGAGGAGAGAAGAGAGAGGAGTGGAGAGAAGAGAAGAGAAGGGAAGAGGCCCAGGGAGTGGTGGATTCATAGTGCTGGCATCCAACCCCAACAATAGCCCTGGCTGAAAAAAAAAATTAACAAAATGAATTTTCCAAAACACTAAAAATGAATGAATCTTTGCTCCTACAAGGTATTTTTGTGTTGGGACACAGATATAACTAGCATAAGGTTGATGGACATCATTAACATATGGCTCACATCATAGTAAGAACTTACAAAAACCCACAAGGGACTGTGGGTGCATCATAACTTAAGTGCCAGATTACCAGAAGTCAGTCTCTTTTCCTGTTCTCTCTTTTTCTGGACTTTCTGTTCCTGTGACCTAAGTTGCAGCTTTTTTCCTGTGCACTCCCAGTGCCTGTTCCCATCCCCAAGGACTGCCATGGTCTCGCTTCCCTCAGGACCTATACATGTGGAGCTTAGTTCTGGTAAAACTAGCTTTAAAAACTCATACATCTCTGGCCATATGACTAGATGATATTACCCTTTTGCCTATCTTGCTGTACCTAAATAACTGTCATGTAATAAACCTTTTGTTATCTTAAATCCGTGCCAAATCTTTAAATTTAATTGCTATATATATTTTTTCATTATATTTATTGATTTAATAGTGATCAGCAAGACCATAGGATACTAGAGGTACAATTCCATACAGTTCCCACAAACAGATTTCCATAGCCTATCCCCTCCATTGGGAGTTTTCCTATTATTTATCTGTCTGGGATTATGGACCCAGGATAATTATGGGGTGCAGAAGGTGGAAGGCCTGGCTTTTGTAATTGCTTCTTCACTGAACATGGACATTGGCAGGTCAATCCATACCTACAACCTGTTTCTATCTTTCTCTAGTCAGGTAGGGCTCTGGAGAGGTGGAGTTCCAGGACACAGTGGTGAGGTTGTCTGCCGAGAGAAGTCAGGTTGGCATCATGGCAGCATCTGCGACTTGGTGGCGGAAAAGCATTATGATATAAAGCAGAACAAATTGTTTAATAATCAGGAACTTAAAGGTAAGAATAGAGTAGATGAGATTTGGGGGTCTCCTTTTTGGAAAAAAGCTAGGAAGTCTATTTTAGATATATTCCAAGGGGGGGATTATGACTTTATTTTTGCAATCTCCTCTTCTAGGAGAAAGTTTGCATTTGTAGAGTAAAATAATACTCTCTGTTCATCCTTCTAGTTCCCTGATCCAAGTCAAATGATCATATCCTGAGGATAGAATCATGAGTTAGTGAAAGCTTGTATTGGCAGAACTCCATATGGATTTATAGTGCTGAAAAACCTGTACAATATTTCTTTGTTCTTCTAGCAATTTGGAACTTTTTTGATATTGCTAGGCTAGGTGGATGGACCAGAATTACTCCTACCAAATAGGTTAACAGTGCAAGGCACATTTTAAAAAGTCTGACTAGTAGTTGGAAATTTTTTCTTTATTGCTGTAGTCTCTTTTCTTTTCACCTAAATGTCAACCTCAGTGGCCATGTATTTATTATGTATTTAGTTATTTTTGTCATTATTGAGGCTTCAGTGCTTGAGGTTGACATTTTTTAGTTTAAAAAAACAGTGACAGAGAGAAAGACATCACAACACGGATGCTTCCTTCAGTGTGGTGGGGAGTCAGTCTGGAATCTGATCTTGTGCATGGTAATACAAGCACACTACCCGGGTGAGCTATCTTACCTAACTTTTGCCTGCAATACTGTTGAGGAACATACCTGCTTCTAATGAGACATGGATCAAAACAGAAAACTGAGAAATAATAATCATCTTCCCTAAATCACTTACTGTAATTTTTTTTTCTTGAATTTGGTACACTATGTATTGAATTTGAAAAGAAAACAGTTTATATTTGATAACAAACTTAGGCAGAAGGAAAGAATAATACAATTGGGAAAATACACCTCTAGAAAAAATAGAGTTATACTATTTTAAATAGAAAAATCACAGAAATAAAAAGGTGCCCTAAAGCAAGCAAAGAGAATAGGTGTGGCATTTTCCCTTGTTCATATCAACATGTACAAAAATGTTCCATAGACACAGTATGTTTTTTTAATATTTTCTATTTTATAAATAAATTAAATAAAAAATAATAAAAAAACAGCTTCCACAGGTAAATAGAAGATGCCACTTTATCTCTTAGACTCCTGAAGAAAGCACGGCTTTGGGGAATCATATTATTGGAACTTAAGTATGATGTTTTGGCAAGACACCGACACAAAACAAATAAATAACAAGGAAAGGCTCTCCTTGTCCTTTTGTGAACCAGTAGCAATTCCTTATTCACACAGAAGATGTCATATGGAGGTTGTATTGCTATGTGGAAAATTGGGAAATGTTATATATGTACAAACTATCGTATTTACTGTTGACTGTAAAACATTAATCTACCAATAAAGGAAAAAAGAAAGATGATGTCACAGATTAGGAAAAATGTCATTGACCAGCCTGACTATTCTATGGCAAGTACTAGATTTGTTTAGGAAAAGAGAGAGTGACTACTGAAGACAGTGGGACATAGCACGAATGCTTCCCTAAAGAAAACTTAGCTGGTAGGGCCTGCCTTTTGACTAATATTCTACCTTAGGAGATGTACTATATTGCCAAGTATCCTTTCTGACCCATTTTATTTTAATCTATATACTTACAGAGAAATGAAGAAACACCAATGCATAGATCCACCATCCAATGGAGCTCTTAGGTGATTCTACATGTTGCAGTGAACCTCATCAAAGATGAGATGTACACTCTACCTGCCAATCTATCTCCCAGACTTCCATGAACTTTTTTAATAGTTTAAAAAATCATTTATTTATTTTAATTTGACACATACACCAAAGCACTGCTCAGCTCTGGCTTTTATTTTTCAGATTTGTTTATCTATTAATTGATAGCACAGAGAGAAATTGAGAGGGAAGGACACAGTGAGAGACCTGTAGCACTTCTTGTGAAGCTTCGCCCGACTCCCTGCAAGTCGAGACTGGAGACCTGAACCTGGGTCCTTGCACATAGTAAGACGCACACCCTACCAAGTGTGCCTCTACCCAGTTCTTCCATTAACTTTTATAATATGTCAACCACTAAGAAAAAGGAATGCCATGATTCTTTTCTTTAATTACTAAGCTGAATTTATGTGGTAATAATATTGCTTGGGTCTAGCAAAATGTGTGAAGAGCAGGGTGACAATTAAAGGATCGCAAGCTGTTTCCTCAGAGGGAGTCTTCTTGGGCTCTTTACCTATGTTACAATGACAGAATCTTTCCCTTCAGTTTAATTTGGATTGTTTTTCAGTGTATGTTAATGTAAAATCCTATAAGGTGGACTCAATAATTTAGAATAGAATATTTCCCATGCCAATGTGAACAGAACTTTAATCCTAAGGCACCACTAGAAATCAAAGTCATCAGAGAACTTTGAAAGTCTGGTTTCCTCTAATTCTATTTTTATTAGTAATTTAATATGGATTTATAAGATTATAAGATAACAGGGGTATAATTTCAGATCTTTTCTACCACCAGATGCCTTTGTCCCCTCTGGGAAATTGCAATAGTTCTCCCAAAATAACAGATATAGGTTGACTATTATTTCTATAACTATCTATATTTTATTTATTTTTTGGATAGAGACATCCAGGCATTGAGAGAGAAGGGGAAGACAGAGAGGGAAAGAGACAGGCAGAAACACCTGCAATATTGCTTCACCACTTACAAAGCTTTCCCCCTGAAAGTGGGGCCCAGGGGCTTGAACCTGGGTTCTTTTGCATTGCTACATATGAGCTCAATCAGGCTTGCTACCACCTAGCCCCAGAATCCCAATGATTTTTTTTTTACCAGAGCACTGATCATCTCTGGCTTATGGTGGTGCGGGGGGATTGAACCTGGGACTTTGGAGCCTCAGGCATAACAGTCACTTTGTATAACCATTATGCTATCTACCCCCACCCCTGCTATCCCTATTTTTATATATTTGTCCATCTTTTTCCTATGGTTCAACCTTCTTTTCCTTTCTAAGTCACACCTACTACTTCCAAGTGTCCATTTTTTCCCCTCTCTTCTCTCCCAGTCCTGATGGAATTGGTGTTTAGAGCCCTCTGGTTCATCTTCCCCTACCATTTACTTCTCTGGAAATATGGACCAAATCTTTTTGGGGTGCAGAATGTGGAAGTTCTGGCTTCCATAATTGCTTTTCTGCTAGACATGGGCATTGGCATTTTGATCCATACCCCAGCCTGTTTCTATCTTTCTCTAGAGGGATAAGGATATGGAGAAGTAAGGTTCCAGAACACATTGGTGAGGTCATCTGCCCAGAGAGTTCACAATGAAATAATAGTCACTTCCACAACTTGGTGGCTGAAAGGTGGTAATATATAATTCAAGATAAGTATTTAATAAGCAGAAACCAAAGAAATAAGAAGAGAGCCGATGAGAATAGGGACTTTAGGGTGAAAAGAAGCTAGGAAGTCTATTATAGGTCTGTTACTAGGGGTCCATGAATTTGATAATTTTTGCTGGGGCTTGAAATTTAACATAGAGTCTATTTAAAAATATTGTCTGGGAAGATGGTGTCATAGTTACAGGACAGGACTAGAAAGCTGGATCAGGACAGAAAGTAACTCACAAACTTGTAGAAAATTCATCAGTACAATTAACTGCGTTCCATGCCGAACAACACTCCTCTAATTTGAAATGAAGGAGCCTTAATCATTCATATGAGGACAAACACCAGTGATTCACTCTCTCAGGATGATGGAACAGGGAGGAAGGAGAGAAACTTTTCATCTTGCGAGGTATTCACTAGAAAACTAACTTTAATCAAAGTTGTGTTCTCTGACCTTACAAAGAGACCCTCAAGATGGCATCCATGAAGATAAAATATATATATATATATATGATAGGCTTTAGCAGTGGGAAAACATAAATATGACTTCCTCCAGTGTCCCAGAGGCAGTATCCAACAAAACACAATACTATTGGAATTCAGTTGATTTATATAGCAAGAAAATAACACAGTAATATATAAAGAAAGTTATCTTATGCCACTTTCCAGTCTTGCCACTGCTCCGAATACTAAAACTTTTTAGTTTTTTGTTTTTTTTTTTTTTCTGAATGATACCGGTGATGAATTTGAAACTACCCATATGTTTTTCTTTGCAACAGCTTCCTCTTGCTTGCCATGGCAGAATGTGAAATGTTTGATAGTGAATGATTTAAAGGACAACTCTGGTTATGCACAAGATTACAAAAAGACTGAGCTAACCCTTTATGTCAGTAACTATGTAACAAGCTTCTGTGTTGAGTCAAAGATTTTACTATAAAATGAATTGGCCACACTGATACAATTTTGTTGTTGTTGTTGTTACTAGTATCTCTGAGGTTTCATTTTTCTAGGCTGATTATTTTTCAAATAGAAAAGGAAGGACAGAGAGAAATATATATATATGGAGAGAGAGAGAGAGAAAGAGTGTTGTGGGGAAAGGAGCCTTGAATCTGTTTCATACACACATGGAAAAGCAAATGCCTTCTTACATAACTTGTCAAGCCCTCCTTTTAAATATTAATTGTATTATGAAAATCTATGTACTATGTTATAAAAATATTGTTTTTCCCCATGAGATAAATACTTGAAGCCATAAGTTCAATGATGAGACATAAACCCTGGGAAATAAATTTCAGTTGTGGCTGTCATTGTAATTTTAATACTCTTTCATTAGCTACTATTTAACTACAAGTAAAGTCTCCCAAGAATGGGAGACTTTCTGTTTGGGAAGATCAAATGTTAAGTGCCATAGCTCTCCCCATGTCCATAGATACAATGGCATTTTTATGCTCATGTACCTATCTTATATGCCTTATATTTCCAGCTCTGGAATTATAAGACTGATTTCACAGAAAGTGACTTATTAAAACTCTGGCCATCAAATAGCATTCCTGTGCACTGGATTTTCAATTTTGTTGTCGATCTTGATTCCCTTTTGCATATGTATTTGCTGGGAAAACCAATTACCAGATGGCACATGGTTATTTTTACATTTGGTATGGAGAACTTCCAGCTGATAATAATGACATTACAGGAAGACTCCTATGCTTTGCATCAAGAATCTTTGGCAGAGACCACCATAAGCTTTTCAATTTGACTTTCTACCTACTAAATGATGATAGATATTTACAAATTATTTTTAGATAAAGATCTAAGATATCAGGGGAAAAAATCTTCCTTTTAAATGACGTGCCATGAACAATGTACACAAAGACACTACTTCTGCCATCAGCAAACTAGTATATTGCATATTTGAAATTTTCTAGTTCAAGGTAACTCAGGACAAATTGTCATAGCTGGTGTATATCAAAAAAGCCAGACATTCTATTGGTCTATGTGTGACCGAGGCTTTCAGACCTGTCAGGTGGCATCTGTGTTACAACATCCAGTCATGTTTTTTATCAGCTCCCTTGCTTTAATGCCTCTAAGGAAGGTTTTAAGAGACAAGCAGAGAGAAAAGGGGAGACTGAAAGCAAGGGTAATAGTACAAAATGACTCTAATTACAATTATGTCCTAGTAATAAATCCCGAATTGCACTGTAACACACCAGAGTAGGGTCAGGCCTTAAAACACATTAGAATTAGAATTAATAGGTTCTACTTCTGTTAGTATATCAGCTCCCATCCCAAAATGTTCCTGAGTTCCTAGAAAAGCATTGTTATGTTCCTACTAGACTCCCAACTTAGACACATCTTTCCAATGACTTTAATCATATTATTTAAAACAAAGAACATAGAAAATTATATATTTTTTAATGTCACCAGTGGTTTCCTTTGGGCTCACCTTTGTAACAGGAAGTATTTTTCCCCCTGAATTCATACAGTTTTGTCATTGATGTTTAATCTAGTTTTTAATTATTTTAATATTTTAAATTAAATAAATTAAGGGGAAAGATATTCCAGCACCACCAAGTAGTGTTTAAATACATATACATTTTTAAAGCAAATATTGCTCTAATAGTAATACATTTAAAGTGGGCTGTGAGGAGATGTTTTTAAACAACTTAATTAGGATTCAGAAAATTTTGCCAGCTTGTTTCCCAGTTTCCATGATAAAAATAAAATGCTGTGTGGATGATATGAGAATTAGTCCCTAGAGAATAAAGGAAGGACTCAGTAGAAATCTGTGTGCTTCCAGGCTGTTTTTTCTTTTTCTTCCTGCTCAACCCAGTGAACATGAAGCATGCATAATTTGGCACTGCTGTTTCTGTATTTGCATTTAGCACACATACATTAAGCTAATTAATCATATTGTGTCCTATTCCACCTAACATCTAAATTAGCTATTTTCTTAACTGGTGACAAAGGTACTAATTTTTAAACAGTGTTCAGACTAAAAAAAAATTCCATTTTACCCTATTTCTATTTTAGGCAAGTATTTATTGACCATTAAAATTTTTTCTAGAAGGGCCCACATACTTTTTTCTGCAGTAAAACTTCTATTTGGTTGACATAGCAAGAAGAAAAGGCATGTGATGAGTAACCTGAAGTAATGCAAATTGATTATTCACATCTCTTTTTTCTGAATAAACAAATCTCTGGGTGGAAGTATCTTTATTGAAAAGAGTTCTTTATCAGTTTGCTTGGTTGGGTCAACAATTAGAAGCAGATGGAAGTAATAGAGAAAATAGCTGACTTTATAATATTTTTTTTTGTTAATGGGAATCATGTTCTGTGACTTGTGTCACTGAAATATGAACAACATTTATGGCATAGTCACAATCTCCATCCCAACTCCCATTATAAGGATATGTCTTTCATCTTCTTGCTATTCTTGACCCTGATTCTAAAGATTAGCATTCTGTAAAAATAAGTCATGTGGTTATTCTGGAAAATTTTTATAGTCACTGATAAGAGCAGGGTTCTGATTGGTTGAGTCTAAAGTTGAGATAATCCTTGCTCTTCCTGACATTTTTCTTGTCTCACTTTCTGTAAAGAAAATGATTCAATAGATATGGAAAATTTTACAGGGTTGGAGTTTGAAAATTTTCTCTAAAACCACATTAATGGAACAAAATAATGGGGAACCTACTGAGAATGGGACCTAATTTAAAGTCACTTTGCCAAAGGAAGGCATAGCCTTTCACCCACCTAACTATAGATCTCACTCCCACTTGTCTTTTCAGTTAAATTCTGTAGACCCAGGAACCACTAGATATCAAAACACTTAAAAGCAAGCACTTGAAATAAATCCAGGAAAAAAAGTTAATACTGATATTGCAATTTGGATAACATATTTTCCCCCAAATCCTGTCACTTGGAAGATATAAAGAAGACTAGAATTGTTTAGAAAGACTGTGTTCTACATACTAAAGATTGTAAAGTGTTGCAGGTAGGCAATTATTAGTCAGTAAAATGTTCAGAAAATGTAGTGCCTAACTTGGTGCATTAGAATCTGGATAAGGGAAATAATTCACAGTATAAATGAATGAAATTAAAAAGAAAAAAGATGGGAGTCGGGTTGTAGCGCAGCGGGTTAAGCGCAGGTGGCGCCAAGCTCAAGGACCGGCTTCAGGATCCCGGTTCGAGCCCCCGGCTCCCCACCTGCAGGCAGCTCCCTTCACAGGCAGTGAAGCAGGCCTGCAGGTGTTTGTCTTTCTCTCCCCCTCTCTGTCTTCCCCTCCTCTCTCCATTTCTCTCTGTCCTATCCAACAACAACGACATCAATAATAACTACAACAACAACAAAAAAAAAAAAAACAAGGGCAACAAAAGGGAATAAATAAATAAAATTAAATAAATAAAAAAATAAAAATAAATAAAAAAGAAAAAAGATCATTGTTTTGATTTCACAATTGTCATCATTTAAGTTAGACAGAAGTCTTTAAACTCAAGACATAAAATTAGTTTTTTTTTCCTATCTTCATTGTGTAAAAGGCAGTATATACAAAATGAGTCTATTTTTCATTTCATGGTATTATTGAGGAGCATTAAAAAATAAAGAACAAAAACAGGAGGAAAGTTCATTACTTAGAGATCTTTAAAAAAGAAACTGGCAGAGCCAAGATGGTGACTTGAACTCAGCAGCTGGTGTTAGGTCCAACAAACAGGCCATGGCTGGTCTGCCGCTATGTTCCATCGCTGTGGAGCCGGAGACGACCCGAACTGCCCCTGCGGCTACAGACAGACTATGACCCACATAGTCAACGACTGCCACCTCTCCAGATTCAAAGGAGGTCTCGAAACTTTACATCAGGCTCAACCTGACGCTGTTGACTGGCTACTGAAGAAGGGCAAACACTAGAAGAAGAAGCAACAGCCTGTGACCTGGTATTCTCTGGATAGGGTAGGATACTGGGATGGCAGCAGGAAGGTGAATAAGGGGTCCTAAAGTTGATACCACTCTTAGGTTAGAAAACAGAGGCCAGGAGGAAAAAGAAAATAAATCTTTTGTTTATTTCTGAAGCACCCCCTATCCCCAACCCCAGAACCAGCCCTGAGGGGCAGGATAGCCTCTCCTAGCAGGCTATCTCCCAACTGAGCTATTTTCTTTAGCAAGATTCCTGGTTTACCAGCCTGTCATTCCACCGCTTTTCCTTTCCTTCTCTCTCTCTCTTTTTATAAGTGGCTGGAGCTATATTTGAGTGACAAAATATGTGACCAATCAGAGCCTCAGCCCTGCTTTGGAAAGACTACCTGGAGGGTTTGTTTGTTTGTTTGTTTGTTTTGGATACTTCTTACAATTGGCTGCCTTTGATCAGGGTGCCTGCAGCCAATCCATCCAGACCAGTCCAAGCTGCAGACTGACTGTTAGGGCTTTTTACTCTATTCTCTTTTATTATTACCATTATTATATATATGTGTCCCTTTTGCCCCCTCCTTCCTCAGGTTGACCAGAATTAACTGCTGTTGTTTTTCCCATTGCTAGGTGACTGGGTGTCCTATACACTGTGAGAGGAACTTGTTACTACCTCTTCCCTTTGCTCGCTTTTATCCCACCTCCTTGCTAATTTAAAAAAAAAAATGCTTTCTTTTCACTGCTTTTTTTTCTTGTTCTTGTCTTCTTTTTATTCTTCCTCCTTCTTTTGCTTTCTGAATTCATTGATATTCATTTGTGAATTATTTGGGAGAAGAAATCTGACTCAGAGTGGAATGTGTGTGCGTGTGTGTGTGTGTGTGAGTGTTTTCTCTACTTCCCTTTCTCCTCTTGCTAACGCTAGAATTTACAGTAGGCAGTATATTTGCATAATTGTCTATTCCTGCTTTCCCTTTTTTTTCTTTCTCTTTCTTTTTCCTTTATATTTGGTCACTATTTTTTCTTGGACTGGAGGTGTTGTTTGGCTAACTGGCATTGGTTGAACTGCATCAAACCTTGCTACAGTTACTATTGTTGTCATATCTGGTGTTGGGTGACTACATTTGTCATAAAGGTATTTGCAGTGTGTCTTATACTCAAAACACAACAACTGAAGAATGACAGCAAAGAAAAATAAAAAAAAAACATCAATTAAAAAAAAAGGTGAAATCTAGAGCAAATAAAACTGCTACCACAATGAATCAAGACAGGAGCCCAGAATAAACTCCAAATCAGTCATAAGTAACCATAGATAAGAAAAGTATGCAAGTAGTAAGTAACCTAATAATCACGGAAATTAAGACAACCATGGAGGAAAGGGCTATCAGAATTAGGGAAACAACAGATGAGGCCCTCAAGGAAAACACAAGCTACCTCGAGGTAATTAGAGAACTGAAATCTGAAATAGCTGAACTAAAGGTCAATTAGCAGAGCAAGCTAATACTATCACTGAAGAAAGAAGCTGAGAGAAGGGAAAGCAGATTAAAAGAGGCAGAAAACAGAATTTGCCAGACAGAGGATGAGCTAGAGAAAACAAAGAAAGAGGTAAAAGAGCTCAAAAAGAGATTGAGAGACACTGAAAACAACAACAGAGATATATGGGATGATCTTAAAAGAAGTAGCATTCGTATAATTGGCCTGCCAGAGGAAGAAAGAGAGGAAGGGGAAGTAAACATTCTGGAGGAAATAATAAAATAAAACTTACTAGACCTAAACAACAGAAAGGACATTAAGATTCAAGAGGCCTAGAGAGTACCAAACAGAATCAACCCAGACCTGAAGACACCAAGACACATCATAGTTACATTGAAAAGAAGTAAGGATAAATAAAGGATCTTAGAGGCTGCAAGAGAAAAACAAAAAAGTCACATACAGGGGAAAACCCATAAGACTATCAGCAGACTTCTCCTCTCAAACTCTAAAAGCCAGAAGAGAATGGCAAGAAATCTATCGAGCCCTGAAAGAAAAAGGGTTTCAACCAAGGATAATATATCCTGCTAGACTTTCACTCAAACTAGATGGAGGGATCAAAACCTTGTCAGACAGACAACAGTTAAAAGAGGCAACCATCACCAAGCCTGCCCTGAAAGAGGTATTGCTCTTATAAACAAGAACATCACCATAATACTTGCCATATATCAGAACAAATAAAAATTGTTGAATAATGCCATTACAATACATTAAATCCATAATATCAGTAAATGTCAATGGCTTACACTCACCCATTAAAAGGCACAAAGTAGGAGGATGGATCAGGAAACACAACCCAACTGTATGCTGCTTGCAAGAATCCTGTCTCACACAACAAGACAACACAGGCTTACAGTGAAAGGATGGAAAACTATCCTACAGGATAATGGACTACAAAAAAAAAAAATGCAGGAACAGCCATTCTCATCTCTAACACAATAGATTTTAAATTAAATAAAATAATAAAAGATAGACAAGACCATTACATAATGATTAGAAGACTAATCAACCAAGAAGATTTAACAATTATTAACATCTATGCACCCAATGAGGGACCATCTAAATACATCAAACACCTACTGAAAGAATTACAAAAATATATCAATAGTAATGCAATAATAGTGGGAAATTTTAACATGCCACTCTCATACTTATACAGATCAATGAAGCAGAGAATCAACAAAGAAACAAGAGAATTAAGAAGAGATGGACAGGCTAGACCTCCTGGACATTTTCAGGGTTCTTCACCCCAAAACCTGGAATACACATTCTTTTCAAATCCACACAGCACATTCTCAAGGATAGACCACATGCTAGGCCACAAAGACAGTATCAACAAATTATAGAGCATTGAAATCATCCCAAGTATCTTCTAGACCACAGTGGAGTAAAGCTAACATTTAACAAAAAACAGAAAATTACTAAAAGTCACAGAACTTAAGAAACACTGGGTCAGAGAGACACTCAAGCAAGAAACTCGAATGTTCCTGGAAACAAATGAAAATGAAGATACAATCTATCAAAATAGTTGGGACACAGCTAAAGTAGTACTGAGAGGGAAACTCAGATCTGTACAAGCACATATTAGAGAACAAGAAAAATCTCAAATAAACTACATTACTGCTTGCCTTAAGGACTTAGAGGAAGAGGAACAAAGGAACTCTAAAGCAACCAGAAGGCTAGAAGTGACTAAAATTAGAGCAGAAATAAATAAAATAAGAGAACCATACAAAAGATCAATGAAGCCAAATGTTGGTTCTTTGAAAAATTAAACAAGATTGACAAACCCCTAGCCAGACTCACTAAACAAAAAAAGGGGGAGAATCAAATTAATTGAATTGTAAATGATAGAGGAGTGATCATAACTGACACTGAAAAAAAAAATCCAGAAAATCATGAAAAACTTCTATGAAGAACTATACACCTCCAAGCTAGAGAATCTGAAAAAAATGGAAGAATTCCTATAAATATATGCCTTTCCAAAACTGAAACAAGAAGAACTACAAAATCTAAATGTACCAATCACAGACACAGAAATCTAAACAGTTATTAAGAATCTCACCAACAACAAAAGTCCTGGACCATATGGCTTCACAAACGAATTCTACAAAATCTTCAAGAAAGAGTTAATACCTATACTTCTAAAGCTTTTCCACAAGACAAAGAAACAGGAACACTCCCTTTCACCTTCTATGAAGCCAACATCACCCTGATACCAAAAGCAGATAGGGACACAACAAAAAAGGATAACTACAGACCAATATCTTTGATGAATATAGATACCTAAATATTAAACAAGATCTTGGCCAAATGGATAAAGAAGTATATCAAAAAGATTGTTCACCGCAACTAAGTGGGATTTATCCCAGAAATGCAAGTCTGGCTCAACATACATAAGTCAGTCAATGTCACTCACCACATCAATAAAAGCAAAACCAAAAGCCACATGATTACCTCAATAGATGTAGAGAAAGCCTTTGGCAAAATCCAACATCCATTCATGCTCAAAACACTACAAAAAAAATTGGAATATATGGGAAAATCCTCAAGATAGTGGAGTCCATATATATCAAACCTACAGCCAATATCATACTCAATAGACACTGAAAGCATTCCCCCTCAGATCAGGGACTAGACAGGGATGTCCACTATCACCATTACTCTTCAACATAGTATTGGAAGTTCTTGCCGTAGCAATCAGGCAAGAGAAAGAAATCAAAAGTATACAGATTAGAAGGGGAGAAGTCAAGCTCTCACTATTTGCAGATGATATGATAGTATATATGGAAAAACCTAAAGATTCCAGCAGAAAACTACTGGAAGTGATTAGGCAATATAGCAAGGTGTCAGGCTACAAAATCAGTGTACCAAAATCAGTGGCATTTCTTTCTAAATCTGAAGAAGAAGACATCCAGAAATCATTCCTATTCACTGTTGCAGCAAAATAAATAAAATACCTAGGAATAAAGCTGACCAAAGAAGTGAAATATTTGTACACTGGAAACTATGAGTCACTATTCAAGGAAATAGAAGCTGATACCAAGAAATGGAAAGACATCCTATGCTCATGGATTGGAAGAATAAATATCATCAAAATGAATATTCTCCCCAGAGCCATATACAAATTTAATGCAATACCATTCAAAGTTCCACCAAGCTTCTTTAAAAGAATAGAACAAAAACTACAATCATTTATCTGGAACCAAAAACCACCTAGAATTGCCAAAAACAATCTTGAGGAAAAGAAACAGAAATGAAGGTATCACACTCCCAGATCTCAAACTATATTATTAGGCCATCACCACAAAATAGCATGGTACTGGACCAAAAATAGGCATACAGACCAGTGGAACAGAATTGAATGTCCAGAACTAAACCCCTGCACATATGGACATCTAATCTTTGATAATGGGGCCCAAAGTATTAAATGGAAGAAGGAGGCTCTGTTCAATAAATGGTGCTGGGAAAACTGGGCTGTAACATGCAGAAGAATGAAATTGAACCACCTTATCTCACCAGAAACAAAAATCAACTCCAAATGGATCAAGGACCTGGATGTCAGACCAGAAACAATCAAATACTTAGAGGAAAACATTGGTAAAACACTTTCCCACCTACACCTCAAGGACATCTTTGGTGAAACAAACCCAATTGCAAGGAAGACTAAAGCAGAAACAAATCAATGGACTACATCAAATTGAAAAGCTTCTGCACAGCCAAAGAAACTATCACAAAAACAAAGAGACCCCTCACAGAATGGGAAAAGATCTTCACATGCCATATATCAGACAAGCGACTAATAGGCAAAATATACGAAGAGCTCAGCTAACTTACCAACAAAAAAGCAAATGACCCCATCCAAGAATGGGCAGAGGTCCAAAAGACTAACAAACACATGAAAAATTGCTCCAGGTCACTGATTGTCAGGGAAATGCAAATAAAAACAGCACTGAGATACCACCTCACCCCTGTGAGAATGCCATACATCAAAAAGGACAGCAGCAACAAATGCTGGAGAGGCTGTGGGGTAGAGAAACCTTTCTGCACTTCTCGTGGGAATGTAAATTGGTCCAGCCTCTCTGGAGAACTCTCACAAGGCTACACATGGACCTTCCTTATGACCCAGTAATCCCTATCCTACTTAGACTACCTCCTTACCTACTTCCTATTACAGTTCTCTCACTTAGTCCTAAGCTAACCTCATCAAAGCAAAGACTGCAAAAGCTAAATAAGGGCAAGAGACTGGCATACTTTAACAATGACTCTTTAGTCACTATCAAGGCCACCCCCTCAGCTGGGACCCTAATCAGGGAGTGCTGAGATTCCTAAACAGACTTGATGGGCCAAGACCTCAAGTAAACCCCTCTCTCCATTATTACCAGTCATCTCTATCAGGAACAACAAAATAACCCTTTGTGAGCCCCCATAGGACCTTGTCCTCAACTTGGATCAACAATGGTAGAGAATGTTCCATCCTCTGAAGGGAGGCTGGACAATATACTCTGTACTACACCTGAGTAAGATGGGTCCTGATATTGGGGCAGCTTGGAACATTCCTACTTATTACCACAGAATGTGAGCCCAGATCTACAGGGATACAGAGGTCACATAGGTTTCTAAGCTGAATATGGGCCCTAGATCACATCAAATTGATGGGGTTTACAATCAACAATATTTATACACCTTTTCCATAGTTGGGAGCTACTCTCTACACTACAGAAAAGAGTTTTCACTACTGAAAAGAGTTTTAATTTTTCCTTAAGAGATTATGAGTTCTAACTTATATATACATAGTATTTGGAAGGATATATAACCCATATATTGCAAAATTCCTTAACAGACTTACAAGAAATAAGAAGCCATTGGCCGTATAATTATTCACGTTTTCTTCCTTTGTACTTAAGTTTGACAGTGAGAAGACAGCTCTATTTTTCTATTTTTGTGCATGTATATGAATACTATTTAGCATGTTTATGGAAAATGTGTCCTTCAGCTTAAAATGTTTGTCTTAGCTTGCAAGTCATCGTAATTCCTTGAGCAAAACAAAACAGGTCATTCAGATGGTTGCAAGCAGGTTGGCCTGTTGCTGTCTTTTCCTAGCACCATGTAAGTATGCTATGAGTCACAGGACAAGGTCATGACCAAGGAGGTGCTACTATACTACTCTCAGTGACACTCAGGCATGGTGAATCAGCTGGCAAATGCTTCAGTCAGCGTTGGGAAGACAGGCAGGAGCAGACTGGGCTGTGAAAAAAAAAAAAATCACTGTAAGACACTTAAGGAGTCCTGTCTTGTCCCAAGATATTAAGACAACACTGCCTCAATATTGCTCTTAACTCTCCTCACAAGATAGATGCAACTTTGAGCAAGTTCTTGGTAAATATTTGCCTTATTTCTATTCTCTGGCATTATTTTCATCGTGTAATTGAACGTCATCTGAAGTATGACAAAATATATAAAAAATGAGAATCAGTTATGATCTCAGAATTTTCTCACTCTTAACAAAATCAACCTCAGGGGAAAGAGCTACTTCATGAAATAAGATGGGATGAGTCTACCTGTGAGTTGAAGAATAGGGTTCACACTTGTGGGGAGTTTGTTTAGGAGCTGGGAGCTGATTGTCAAGGAGCTGGGATTGGAGTGTGCAGGCATGAGGGGAAGGAAGAGAAAGAGGGAAAGTGCTGTGCAGAGAAACACTGATTTAGGATGCTCCGTCTGAACAAGTACATCATCAGTTTTCAAATTGTGAAGAATGCTTGCCTTGTTTATTAACTTTCTGACTGATTACTTTCTTATGTCAAGAATCTTTCTCAACTGCTGTCAGGTTGCGTGGGACGCAACCCAACAAACTGCCACTGATTTATATAAGCCAAAGCGGAGATATATTTTTACATTATTAGATCATACAAGAAAAAAACCTTTTCCTCACCTAATGCTAGGGCAGCACTGGATGTTTTTAATAATAAAAGAGGGTGCTGGGGAGAGGGACACAGAGAACAAGCTTAACTGGTAGGATACTTAACCTGCCATGCATGGGGCTTAGGCCTCAGGGCAGGCATCCTACACAAGATTGCCCCAGCCTGGAAGGGACAGGGGGGAAATTGGTTCTTGCTTTCTCCTTTCTCTCCTTTCTCTCTATGCTTCTCTCACTCCCCCATTCCCCCCTCTCTTTTTCTCTCTCTCCTTTTCTCTCTCTCTCTCTTTCTCTCTTTTAGAAGAAAAAAGTTGACCTGAAGTAGTGAAATCAAGTATGTGCTAGATGCTTTTGACACACACAAAAATGGTATTGCTTTGAAGAAAGTTTTCAAAAACTCCCATTTTCTCCTATAGAGGTATAAATACTAAGAAGGTATAAAATATAGATGGAGATTAAACAGAACCTGAATTCATGATCTCCTGTATTGACCCCAAGTATGTTTCTCATTTTCTATTTAAGATTACAGTGTTGCATATCAAATTCTCAGTGTGTGTGTGTGTGTGTGTGTGTGTGTGTGTGTGTGTGTGTGTGTGTGTAGTTCATTCTGGTCTTAATTTTAAAAGGATTTTCAATGCACACTACCCATAAGGAAGAAAGTTGGCTAAATGGACTGACTGATAACAGTTGTCAGGATCTTTCTGTGAGATGAAATAGTACTGCAAAATAAAACTATATACATACATGGACGAAGGTAAAGAATGATTTTTAAAAAATAGCCTGTCTCAGATCAGAAGCGCCAATTAAAAAGTGAAAATTTCAGGAGTCAGGCAGTAGCACAGCAGTTTAAGTGCAGGTGGTGCAAAGCTCAAGGACTGGTGTAAGGATCCCGGTTCCAGTCCCTGGCTCCCCACCTGCAGGGGTCGCTTCACAGGCGGTGAAGCAGGTCTGCAGATGTCTATCTTTCTCTACCCCTTTCTGTCTTCCCCTCCTCTCTCCATTTCTCTCTGTCTTGTCCAACAACGACATCAATAACAACAATAACTACAACAATAAAAAAAAATGACAAGGAAAACAAAAGGGAATAAATAAATTCTTTTTGAAAAGTGAAAATTTGAACCAAATCATCAGTTTGAGTATTTTTTTTATTCTCCTTCAGAACACATTTTGACATTTTTCCAAATAACTACAGGTTGTTTTCTTTTTTTCTTTTCTTTTCCTACCGAATTGACCAAACTAACTTCAGGAACCCAACAAATCGCTGGTGAGGTGAGTGCAAACACATGTGGCTTGTGGACAGAGAGGAGCCTAGGGAGAGATTAAGTGGCCCCTAATATCCCTGCAGTTTTCCAGTTGAGACACCACCTCCAGTCTCTTTCAAAAACAAAAAGACTGCTGAAGGGAGGAGAGGACTCCCCTAAGACTCACCAAATGCAACTGTGAGTCTCCATTGCTACTGCCTTCAGAATCTGGAGCAGTGGCAGGGAGGCCCTGTGATGACACCAGGGGACAGAGAACTAAGGAGGAAACTCTGGAGCAATGGAGACTCACAGTTTCACTTGGGGAGTCTTAGGGGAGTCTTCTCCTCCCTTCAGCAGTCTTTTTGTTGGTGAAACAACTGGAAGTGGTGTCTCAACTGGTAAACTGCTGGACTGTTACCAGCCAATTTATCTCTCCCTAGGCTCCTCTCTGTCCACGAGCCACATGTGTTTGCACTCACCAGTGATTTGGTGGGTTCCTGAAGTCATTCTAGTCCTGTTTTGTTGCAGTCCCAGGTGGTCACCTTTAGTATTCCTAGTTGACCCCTCCAAGTGGATCAAGGACTTGAATGTTAGACCAGAGACCATGGGATACTTAAAGGAAAATATTTGCAGAACTCATTTCCTCATAAATTTTAAAGACATCTTCAGTGAAACTAATCCAATTACAAAGAAGACTAAGGCAAGCATAAACCTATGGGACTATACCAAATTAAAAAGGTTCTGCACAGCAAAAGAAACCACTACCCAAACCAAGAGACCCCTCACAGAATGGGAGAAGGTCTTTACATGCTATATACATCAGACAAGAGGCTAATTACCAAAATATATAAAGAGCTTGCCACACTCAACAAGAAAACAAATAACCCCATCCAAAAATGGGGAGAGGACATGGCCAGAATGTTCACCACAGAAGAGATCCAAAAGTCTGAGAAACACATGAAAAAAATGTTTCGGGGGTTGGGCGGTGGCGCAGTGAGTTAAGCGCATGTGGCACAAAGCGCAGGGACCGGCGTAAGGATCCCGGTTCGAGCCCCCGGCTCCCCACCTGCAGGGGAGTCGCTTCACAGGCGGTGAAGCAGGTCTGCAGGTGTCTATCTTTCTCTCCCCTTCTCTGCCTTCCCCATCTCTCTCCATTTCTCTCTGTCCTATCCAACAACGAATTGTGTCAACAAGGGCAATAATAATAACCACAACGAAGCTACAACAAAAGGGGGGGAAAAATGGCCTCCAGGAGCGGTGGATTCATGGTGCAGGCACCGAGCCCAGCAATAACCCTGGAGGAGGAAAAAAAAATGTTTCAAGTCTTGATTGTCAGAGAAATGCAAATAAAGACAACAATGAGATACCACTTCACCCCTATGAGAATGTCATACATCAGAAAAGATAACAGCAGCAAATGCTGGAGAGGTTGTGGGATCAAAGGAACCCTCCTGCACTGCTGGTGGGAATGTCAATTGGTCCAATCTCTGTGGAGAGCAGTCTGGAGAACTCTCAGAAGGCTAGAAATAGACCTACCCTATGACCCTGCAATTCCTCTCCTGAGGATATATCTTAAGAAACCCAACACACCCATCCAAAAAAGATCTGTGTACACATATGTTCTTAGCAGCACAATTTGTAAATAGCCAAAACCTGGAAGCAACCCAGGTGTTCACCAACAGATGAGTGGCTGAGCAAGTTGTGGTATATATACACAGTAGAATACTATTCAGCTATAAAAAATGGTGATTTCACTGTTTTCAGCCGATCTTGGATAAACCTTGAAAAATTCACGTTAGGTTAACTAAGTCAGAAACAGAAGGATGAATATGGGATGATCTCACTCTCCGGCAGAAGTTGAAAAACAAGGTCAGAAGAGAAAACACAAATAGAACCTGAACTGGGGTTGGTGTAGTGCACCAAAGTAAAAGACTTTGGGTTAGGGGTGGGGAGAATACATGTCCAAAGAGGATGACAGAGGACCTAGTGGGGGTTGGGTTGTTATGTGGAAAACTGAGGAATTTTATGCATGTACAGATTATTGTATTTACTATCAAATGTAAAACATTAATCCTCCAATAAAGAAATTAAGAAAAAAAGTTTTAATAAATGTTGGAAAAAGAACTGTTATAATTTCCTTTCTTGAATTTTTAAGCATGTTTTATAATTTCATATAGTCTAAAAACATTTGTTTAAAATGTATTTCACTTGACCTCCCAACAATTCAAGGAGTTGCAGTGACCTACAAGGAAACTTAAATCACAATTGCTAATCTGAGACAGAGAAAAGGTTCAAATCACTAACTCCAGCTTCAATATTAATTGATCCCTGCTGCATTCCTTCCAAATTAGTTGCCTTCTTTAAAATTCAGTATTTCCACATGTGATAATAAAAATTACGTATCATCAACTATAATTTCCTAGGGGAGTCTGACGTTAGTGCAGTGGGTAAAGCACACATAGCAGAACTATAATTTCCAGTTTTAATGACCCTTCCATTTATCTACTTAATATATTTCTAATGTACAACATCTATAGATAACCACTATAAAAACCATCTATAAAAACCACTGACATTCATTCATCTGGGGGGGTCAATATTTTGCAAGCAATATGCCACACTGCTTTATATTTATTTATTTTATTTTTATCTACCTTCTATTTGATAAGACAAACAGAAATTAAGAGGGAAAGGTAAGTAGAGAGGAAGATAGAAAGAGACACCCGCAGAAACTTCACCACATGTGAAGCTTCCCCACTACAGGTGGGGACCAAGGACTTGAACCTGGGTTCTTAGCTGAGTAACATATGTGCTTAATCAGGTGTGCCACCACAAGATCTGTAACTTCATATTTATCTACAAATGTCAATCTAAAACTATTCATGAACAATGAATATGATTTATTTGTTAAAAAATATATATGAACATTGGTCTGAACTTCAAAAGTATAATTTTTTGGAATTTTACATTAGATAATTCCTTCCCACAAACACAGGATGGTTACTCAGGAGTTAAAAGCTCTCATTTTTGCAATCGTGACAATTTGTGTATTTCCAATTTAATATGTGTCTCTCCCAAGGGACATAAGATGCCTCTAGTGAACGCAGAGTGATTGCAGAGGAAATGCTAAATAAAATTAACGTCTTTGGATTGACTAACCCGAAACGCAGCCACATTCCCAGGACAGGTGACTGTGGAGAAGCTGGCATATGCACCTAAAACCCTGGAGACCACAAACATTGTGCTATGAAGATGATCATCATTTAGTAACATCTGGTCTTTTTGTTAAACTGAAAATGGCAGTTTAGATAAAGAGAAAGAGAAGTGCAGTTAGTCTAGCATTCTCAAATTAATTTGAGAGAGATGACACAGCAGTCATGAGTGCTGCCTTCAAGAATTCTATCCCACTACACTTCCCACTCCTAAGCTCAAGCTGTAAATGTCAATTACTCTGCTCTGAAAGGTCTCTGCAGAGATGAGAAGGGATACAATGTACAAGTGGGTATGGAAGTCTCCAACTTTTCCAAAGTCCCAGAGAAAAACGGTGGATTCTAGCTCACAGCAGAGAAGCTGGGTAGATTCTCCATGATGGTGGCCTGATATCTTGCTTTTAGATGAAGTGATGATGATGATCCTAAAGGTAGAAATCTGCCCAGTTCCTGAGTAAACGTCCACAAATAGCATCCATAAGCTTCATTATTTGCAAAGAAGGAAGAGTGGATTTTTAAAAACAATATTGTGCTTTCCAGATGAAGGTTCTGGTGGCTTAGCAATAAATTTTGCATGGAGAATACTGGCCATGTTTCATAGCCCATCTTTCTGCTAATCAGAGTCAGATACTTCATGCCAGGAAAAGCTTCCAATTCAAATATGTATATTCCAATTCAAAAATATATATATACATATATATGTATATATACTAAATTACCTCTTTTCATTTCTTTTTTTTTTTTTGTCACCAGTGTTATTGCCTATACTACTAATCCACTGCTCCTGGCGGTTTTTTTTCCCCTTTTGTTGCCCTTGTTGTTTTAACCTCTTTTCATTTCTTATTGTGTGTCACATAAAGCACAACTCTCCATTCCTATTCTGGAAAATTGTGAGTACGCTTTACAACTTCTTCCCATTTTCCATTCCTGATTGGACTCCTCATTCTCTTCCTGTCAATCAATCAATCAATTAATCTATCTATCTATCATCCATCCATCTGCATATCATCTATCTATCATCCATCCATCATCTATTATAGATCTATCATCTAGCCAGCTATCATCATCTATCTATCATCTATCTACATGTCTATCAATCATCTGTCACCCATCTATCATCTATCTATGATCTATCATTAATTATCATTATCATTATCTATCTATAATCTATTACCTATCATCTATCTATCTATCTATGATCTCCATCTGTATCTCTCTATCTACTCATTTGGGCTAAGGAACCCCATATCTGAAGAGATGACAGAAGGCCAAAAAGTTGGCATCAACAACCAGCACTCCTCAAGTTAATGTCACATGCCATGCACACTGCAAAATGCTATGCACATTATCTCCTTATAGGAAGTGCCATGATTTTTCATTTTTAAGTATTTTAATATATGTATTTTATTTATTTAGGATAGAGACAGAGAGAAACTGAGAGGGAAGGCGGAGACAGGGAGAGAGGTAGAGGGACTCCTGTAGCACTGCTTCACTACTTGTGAAGCTTCCCCCTTGCAGGTGGAGACCAGGGGCCTAAACCCAGGGCCTTGCATATTGCAATGTGTGAACTCAGCCAGGTGAGCCACCATCTGGTCCTTTGGTTTAAGTTTCAGTCTTCCCATTTTACAGAGGAGCAGAGTAGAACTGAGAAAAATTAAGTATGCTACATCTTTATAAGTCTTCTATACATGGAGAGTCAGGTGGTAGCACAACGGGTTACGTGCACTTGGCACAAAGCAAAAGGACTGGTGTAAGGATCCTGGTTCTAGCCCCTGGATCCCCATCTGTAGGGGAGTTGCTTCACAGGCGGTGAAGCAGGTCTACAGGTGTTTATCTTTCTTTCCCCCTCTGTCTTCCCCTCCTCTCTCTATTTCTCTCTGTCCTATCCAACAACAATGACATCAACAACAATAACAACAACAATAAAAAAGGGCAACAAAAAGTAAATAAATAAATAAATATATTTTTTAAAAAATCAAATCTTCTATACATAATTTATGTATTTTCTCTAAAGTTCAAGAATAGGATGGGGGTAGATAGCATAATGATATGTAAAGAGACTCTCCTTCCTGAGGCTCTGAAGTCCCAGGTACAATCCCCTATACCACTATCAGCCAGAGCTGAACAATGCTCGGGTAAAAATAAATAAATAAATAATAAATAAATAAACTGCAAGAATATTGATCTTAGGACAATAATTAAAATGAATTCATAGGATCACTGGGTTTGAGTGATGCCAGCCAATTTAGTTGCAGCCAATATGACAACCAACACTGTAGTTAGAGAACAGATGTTTTATCGATCTATTATTTTAACATTCTCTTTTAATGGAGCTGATCTACTTATCATCATAACAAACTTCAGCCCTTAGTAAGCAGGATTTTTGTTCTGAGGAGGTACAGAATACTGGAGTTATTGATGTTTATCCGCAAAGGGAAAGGGAGCTCCTGGCATTTTTATGAAACTACTGGGAGGCTCTGAATCTTATAACTCAAGTATTGCTTAGAGACTTCCATATGCACTTTATTTTCCCACAGCAGAGTTAAGCTCTGCCTCCTCTAGTAATGATCCCATTGATCTCCCCTCTTCAACAATGTCTATTCAATAGGTCCTTCCCAATTCAGTATTTAAAGTTTTATTTTAGTCTCCAGCAATTTAAACAGAAAAAAAGGAGGTAACTCATCACTCTTAAACATACTATATACTCTCTCCTGTCCATTATTTGTTAGGCTAAATTAATATATATATATATATATTTCTTCATTTGTTTTGATTTATTGGATAGAGAAATTAAGAGGAAAAAGGAGGTAGGAAGACAGATGGAAAGAGGAGACATAGAGAGAGAGAGAGAGAGAGAGAGAGACTTTCAGCATTGCTTCATGACTTGCAAACCTTCCCCCTTGCAGTTAGGGACCAAGGGTTTGAACCCGGGTCCTTGTGCATTGTAGCTAAACTTTTTTTTGTTTTTACATGTGTTGTGGCATGACAGCAGATCTCAGGCCTTGGAAAATATAGTGTGTAATCCTGCCTGAGAGTAAATGAATCCCAGTCTAATAGAATAAAACCCAGAAAATTGTGGCTCTGAAGGCTGCCCTTGCAACTTTCTCCACAGCTAAACAAGTCAAATTCCCTGGGAGGAGGGACACGTGGCCTGAGGACATGATTGCCCCATTGTGTTACCAGTGCAGTATACACTTTTTAAATATCTTGTTTGTAGGCCTAGTAAAATAAAGATAAAGTGACTCTGGGGAGGTAGGGCGAGGCCAAGGGTTGGTGAGGCTCTGGGCTCCTGGTGCATGATGGTGGGGAACCATCTAAATTGTGTGTGAGAGTGCTTTGCAGACACCATGGGGAGATGAGAGATGTCAGCAACAATTGAAACCACTAAGCTCCCATAAAGTAAAAATAATACTAATATAATAATAAATAACTTAAGCATGCTATCAATCTCACTACTCTTCAGGAAATGAGCCAATCATAAAAGTTATGTCTTTCTGGGGAGTCGGGGGGTAGCCAGCGGGTTAAGCGAACATGGCGCAAAGCTCAAGGACCGGCCTAAGGATGCCTGTTGGAGGCCCGGGATCCTCACTTGCAGGGGAATCGCTTCACAAGCGGTGAAGCAGGTCTGCAGGTGTCTACCTTTCTCTCCCTTTCTCTGTTGTTCCCTCCTCTCTCCATTTCTCTCTGTCCTAGCCAACAACGGCAACAGCAAGAACAACAACAATAATAACTACAACAATGAAACAACAAGGGCAACAAAAGGGAATAAATAAATATATATTTTTTTAAATACTTATTTTATTTATTTATTCCCTTTTGTTACCCTTGTTTTTTTTTGTTGTTGTTGTTGTAGTTATTATTGTTGTTGTCGTTGTTGGATAGGACAGAGAGAAATGGAGAGAGGAGGGGAAGACAGAGAGGAGGAGAGAAAGATAGACACCTGCAGACCTGCTTCACCGCCTGTGAAGCGACTCCCCTGCAGGTGGGGAGCCGGGGTTCGAACCGGGATCCTTATGGGGGTCCTTGTGCTTTGCGCCACCTGTGCTTAACCCGCTGCGCTACAGCCCGACTCGCCTAAATAAATATTTTAAAAAGTTAAGACTTTCTTTACATGTGTTGGTCATTTATGCTAATGTCTCTTTAAGTGCTTATAGCTTCTCGTTTTCCTACTACTTTGTTATTTTTAAATAAAATAAACTAGGCTTTCAGAGGTACACATGTATTAAAAATACATTTTCCACATTATCAATTACATTTTTCTTTCTTCCTCCAAGGTTATCGCTGGGGCTCGATGCCTGCACTACGAATCCGCTGCTCCTGGAGACCATTTTCACCATTTTGTTGCCCTTGTTCTTATTGTTTTTATTGTTATTATTATTGTCGTTGCTGTTGTTGTTGGATAGGGAAGAGAGAAATCGAGAGAGGAGGGGAAGACAGAGAGGGGAACCCTGAGAAAGACACCTGCAGACCCGCTTCACTGCAGGTGAAGCGACTCCCCTGCAGGTGGGCATCTGCCGGTTCTAACTGGGATCCTTGCACTTCACTCCATGTGCTCTTAACCTGCTGAGCTACCACTTTCCCTCTATCATTTACTTTTTTAAAATATTGCATATTTTCCTAAGCTTTTGATAAACAAGGTATTAGTGTTTTCCTTATGCCATGTCTGTGTGATTTTATGTTTAATAAAAGATTTCCCTGAATATGTGTCTAAGTATGCTTTTTGCATAATTATAAGACTTTAAAATGTAATCTATTTATTTTAATAAGAGAGAGAGAAAGTGAGAAGCAGACAGCAATCAGAGACCTGTTCAGCTGTAGCTTATGGTGGTGCTGGGGATTGAACCTAGGACACTGAAGCCTCCAGCATGAAAGTCTTTTTTGCACAACCAACATGCTAAACCCCAACCCCCAGTTATATAACGTTAAATATTTTACTTTGTACAAGTGTTATTTTGACTCCAGTCTAGTAATTTCTAGAATGAACGACAAAATTTCACTGAATTATTTTCTTGTTTAATTTTTTTCTGTAGGCAGAATTGATGTCCATGTAAACTTGATCATAACCCCTTCTATTTATTAGTTTTACATAATAACTAATAATACTATACAACTAAAATATATTTCTTCCTCTTTATTTATTAAAAATCCCACAATCAACACCTGTTCAATGACCCTTGAAAGTCTCATCTGCTGCCTCCTCTTATCATCATTACAGCCTGGAAACCACTCAGCTCCTTTCCGCCTCCATAGTTCATTTTATTCCGAAAAAAATATGACATAAATGTAAAGATGCAAGGTGTGACCTTTGGAAATCTGCATTTTAAAAAAATATTAATTTTATTTATTTATTCCCTTGTTGTTTTATTGTTGTAGTTATGATTGTTGTCATTGTTGTTGGATAGGACAGAGAGAAATGGAGAGAGGAGGGGGAAGACAGAGAGGGGTAGAGAAAGATAGACACCTGCAGACCTGCTTCACCACTTGTGAAGTGACTCCCCTGCAGGTGGGGAGCCAGGGCTCGAACAGAGACCCTTATGCTGGTCCTTGCCCTTTGCACCACTTGCACTTAACCCGCTGTGCAACAGCCTGACTCCTGGAAATTTGCATTTTTTAAGTCAACATAATTCACTGCATATTCAGTCAAGTAGCTGTATAAATCAATAATCTGTTACTTTTTAAAACTGAATAATATTTCATTGTGTGGAAATGCCATGTTGTCTTTGAACATTGAGGCTACTTCCAATAAAGTTTTATCAACATGCACTGACAGTGTGAAAGTGTGAAAGTGTTTTCATTTCTCTAGAATAAATTCTCAAGAGTGTTATCTAGGTTGTATGGCAGCTACATGTGTAAAAGGCTTTTATAATTATCTTTATTATTTATTGGATAGAAATAGTCAGAAATTGAGAGGAAGGGGAAGGGAGAGAGGGAGAGAGACAAAGAGACACCTACAGCACTGCTTCACCACTTGTGAAGCTTTCCCCCTTGCAGGTGGGGACCAGTGGCTTAAACCTGGACCCTTGCACATTGTAACATGTGCATTCAACCACATGGGCCACCACTCAAACCTACATGTTTAATAGTTTTAACGTTTTTTTTTTTCTTTTTAATGAAAGAAAGGGGTTGGGGAGAGAAAGTCAAGAGTGAAGGGTGTTGTTCAGCTCTGGCTTACGGTGTTTTGGGGGAACAAAACTTGAAGCCTCAGGCATGAGAAAAGATACATTTTTTTAATGCTTTTGAGGATCCAATTCTTCCAGTGCCATTTGTTAAAAGGTTGTAGTCCTCCACTGAATTTCTTTTTCACTTCAGATGAAAATCAGTAGGCCTATTTATGGATCCTCTACTCTGTTTCATTGATCAGTGTGTCTACCCATCTGCCAATACCACATTCTTGATATTGTAACTACATAGTAAGCCTTAGAAAGATATTCTTTCTGCTTTATTCTTCTTTTTAAAAAATGTTTCAGCTATTGTAGAACTTCACTCTTTCATATAATTTTTAGAATAAGTTTGTCCATGTCTAAAAATTTTTCACATGATTTTTGATACCAATTGTATTAAAACTGTAGTGGTAAAATACTGACGCTTTTTCTAATGCTGAATTTTCAAATTAAGCTCATTAACTCTACTTCAGACTTTCATTCCATACATGAGCATTTTATATAATTTTAAGCTCAAAGAGTCTGCATACATTTTTTTATATTTAGTTAAAGTGTTTGCTTTCATGGAAGCAACTATATTTTTAACTTCAACTTCTGTCTGTTTATTGTCACCAGATAGAAACACAATAGATGCATCTTTGCAGTAACTTCAACTTTTGTTTTGCTTTTTAAAATAGTTCTATGGAGGTGTCACCGATATACAAAAAATTAGCATATTCTTTTGTTTTTTATTTGTTTCTTTGTCCAACAGTCAGAGCATCTAGCATGAGACCTACTTTCCCTTTTCCTAATTTTAATTCCTTTATTTTATTCATTTATTATTGGGTAAGGTCAGAGAGAAATTGAGAGGGAAAGGGGAGATAGAGAAAAAGACAGAGACACCTGCAGTCCTGCTTCACCACTCGTGAAATTTTCCCCACACCCCCCCCCCCACCATGTGGGAACCAGGGGCTGAAGCCAAGTCCTTATGCACTGTAATGTGTATGCTTAACCAGGTGCACCACTGCCTGGCCCCCTACTTTCCCTTTTTAAAATACTGTTTTATTTGTTCTTGAAGTAGTGTTGGTTTGCAAAAGTATAAATGTTTTCAAAAATACAATACTACACCTCTTCAAAATATGTTGCCACTCCTCTCTCTCTGCCAAAGTACAATATCCTTCCACCATAGTCTATTAGATCTCTTCAATCTTGGCAATTCACTTTTTTAAGTCCTCCTCAATAATTTCATTTTTGCAATTTAAAACCAAAGACTTATGTGCATTTGACTTTGATGGTTCCCTTGTGCTTTGTTTTTCTTCTTCTGCCACATGAAAGAGAATGGAGAACAGTCAATACTTCCCCTTTTATATAAATCCTTTAGTTTTCATTTGTTTTAGTTCTTACAGCTATTGCTTCCTGGATAGCTTCCTCTGCCCTATCCTCCTGCTCACCACTTCAATATATCTTTCTGTTTACAAATCACTGTACTGTATTTTTAGAATAATTGCTATATTGTTTATCCCTTTTCCATTTGGGGATCATGCTATGACTTCACTTTTGAATTCTACTTTATAAAGTTTATTAACACTGCTAAATCTGGGGTTTCTTCAGATCCAACATTGTGGGTGATTCTATGTTCCTACTGGGTTGAACTCTCTGTAAGCATAAGGATCAAGTGAGATTCTGGGTAATGATGAAAGGTCCTAAGTTCCAATGCCTTGTTGTGAGTATTCACAGGTGCTCCAGTAAATCAGAAGTCTGAGACTGTCTTAATATCACGAACTGGTGAAAATGTACTCTGGTAAACTGAACTGGGTAAACAGAGAACTTATTCCAGCCAGGTACAATGGGTCCAGTGTTACTGTATGGCTGCATACAAGTTGAAACTGTACTTGCCACTTTGGAGTTTGTCAAACACTTCACCGCACCCATGGCTATCCTCACAGGAGTTGTGGGCACTGTTTATTAATTTTGCACATGCCACATCCTTGCCTACTAGTGTCTAGGCACTAGTATGAAATTACTTTTATGATCTTCCAGGTTTTAATTTACTAGCATTTCACTGATAAAAATTTTATCATGAAAAAGTGAGATGTTCGTGAAATGACAGGGTGTGATCGAGAATAACGCCAAGATGGACTGGCTGGGCTTCGTGCCGGATTCTCGTATCGTCAAGCTGCACATTAAGCTCACGCGAGGCCGAGGCATGGTGTAGATGGAAAACAGATGATACCGTTTTTGCAGTGCTAGGGATTAGTCACCATTTTTTACAGTAATCAGATATCAGAGACATGTCTTTCGTGAGTGTTTCCTCGAGGATGTCAAACTTGGATGCCTGAGTTGCACAGCAGATGTCATCGGCGTAGATGAACTTCCTTGAAGAAGTTTCTGGAAGGTCATTGATGTAAATATTAAATAGCGTAGGAGCCAGAACAGAGCCCTGGGGGAGGCAGCTTGATGATACGAGAATCTGGCACGAAGCCCAGCCAGTCTATCTTGGCCTTACTCTCGATCGCACCCTGTCATTTCACGAACATCTCATAAAAACTGCAGCAAAGGTGGGCACGAGGAATAACATCATGGCAAGACTGGCCAGCTCCTCATGGGGCGCAAGCGCTTCCACACTATGATCATCATCTCTGGCATTACGCTATTCCACTGCAGAATACTGTGCCCCAGTGTGGTTCCGTAGCCCCCATGTCCACTTGGTCGATTCCAAATTATATTCCTCCATGAGGATAATTTCTGGAACCATCCGTTCCACCCTGGTTCCATGGCTGCCAGTTCTTAGCAACATCACCCCGCCAGATACTGATCGGGATGCGGCATCATCCAAGTTCATTTCCCACGTCTACGCTCGACCAGACCTGCCAATATACACGGATATCTTCGCCCACCCTGTCCAACGCTTGACGTCTCGTCATCCAATCTGGTCTCCTACACCTACACTAATCTCCTCTGTTCCAGACTCTTGGAAACAGAGTTGGCAGTCAGCTGAGGTAAAGAACAAACACCTCATCACAGACCCCTGCAAGTGTCAACCCGGCTTTGACCTAGCACGTTATGATTGGGCCCTCCTCAATCGCTATCGAACAGGCCATGGCCGGTGCGCTGCTATGTTCCATTGCTGGGGAGCCAGAGACGACCCGAACTGCCCCTGCGGCTACAGACAGACTATGACCCACATAGTCAATGACTGCCACCTCTCCAGATTCAAAGGAGGTCTCGAAACTTTACATCAGGCTCAACCTGACGCTGTTGACTGGCTACGGAAGAAGGGCAAATGCTAGAAGAAGTAGAAGAAGAAGAAGCAGTTAGGAAACATGAAATAAAAATTCAAACAGAATGGCAGGAAGTGAAAGATATTTGGAAGCAGTGCAAGCTCAGGTAGAATGCTTAGGAAGTAGGCTCACTCATTAAAAAAAAAAGATTATTTAATCCTGAAAATACAGTTATCACTATCTTTCAATTTAAAAATGAGCGAGAGAAAAGGTTAAAAAGAATGAGGTTACTATTTGTTTCCTTGAGATGTTTCATGCTCTGTGTAGTGTGCATATATGGTTTCTCTACGTGATTTCTATCTGAAACCAAAAAGTCAAGTGTACGAATGATAGTTCCTGAGGAAGAGGACAGGGTGACAGAAACAGAGACTATAATCAGGGAAATTTTAGCTGAGTATTAGGCACTTAGGCAATCCTCATAACATATTCATTTAAGACACAGAGTGTACATTCAAGTACATGAATGCAAAGCAACCAACACCAGGAAACATCATTTTAAAACTATCCAACTCAATGACAGGAAAGAAAATTGCAAGTTGCTAGGAAAAAGAAAGAAATTAAATACAAAGATAGAATTGTCAGGCTTCTGTAAGACTTTTCATCACAAACCCTAGAGGCAAAAAGAGTGTGCAATAACATATTCAAAGTACAATAACAAGGCAAGGAGAGTGTGTAATAACATATTCAAAGTATTTTGATATATATATAGATAGATAGATAGATAGATATAGATATAGATATATATCTCAAAAGAAAATTCCATAAGGATAATCAGGAAACCTAGCAATTGGGCGAACATATTCATACACCATACCTCAGACAAGTAGTTGATATCAAACATCTACAAAGAACTCATACAGCTCAACTAAAAGAAAAAGAACAACCCAATAAAAAGTGGGCAGAATATATGAATAGATACTTCTCTAAAGAAGAGACACACATGGCCCACAGTCATGTAGAATTGTCCCAGTTCACTCATCACCAGAGAAATGCAAATAAAAAACACATTGAGTTTCCACCTCAGACCTGTGAGAATGGCCTTCATCAACAAAACAGGAGAGGATAAATGTTGGAAAATATGTGGAGAGAGAGGAACTCTATCACACTGCTGGTGGGAATGCAAAATGGTACAACCACTATGAAGAACAGTATGGAGAATCCTTAAACAAATGCAGTTGGAAATACCTTATGATCCAACAATTCCACTCCTCAGCATTTATCCAAAAGTGGTAATAACATTAATTTGAAGGATTATATGTACCCCTATGTCCATAACTGCACTATTCACAGGAGCCAAAAATTGGAATCAACTAAAATGCCATTTTACTGATGACTTGATAAAAATATTATGGGACATATACTCGATGGAGTACTACTCAGCAATGGAAAGGTACATCCTTTGGCATAAAATTGGATGGAAGTCCATATTGTTTAGTAAAGTAAGCAAAGAAGTAAAGGAATGTCATAGGATGGTTTCACTCATATGTGGAATTTAGAGAACTAAAGAAACGTACTTGAAATAATCAAACTAAATATATGCCGTATTTAGACTGTGTAAAACTATGATAGTTACCTAGGGGTTTGGAGGCTGGAACAGACTTTCACTGGTGGGAAAGTTGAGAAATTATAACCGTATTGACTTATAGTCTCATAAATCACTATTAATGTGACATATCAGAAGGGAAATTGATGTAATATTTCAAGTTTTTTAACTTCCTAGACCATAGATCTAAGTACAAATGTTTGCTTTAGTCTAAGTAATCAATACCTTAGGTTTTTTTTTTAAATCTTTATTTATTGGATAAATATTGCTAGAAATTGAGAGGGAAGTGGGTAATGGAGAGGGAGAAAAACTCCTGCAGCTCTGTTTCATAACTCTCAAAGCTTTCCCTCTGCAGGTGGGGACTGGGGGCTTGAACCCAGGTTTTTGTACCTTGTAACATGAGCTCAATCAGGTGTATCACCACCAGGGTCTCAATACCACAGATTTTTAAGATGATCGAATTTTGACACTGGGCTTAATAAACTATTTAAGGAGTCTGAAAATATATGTGCACATATAGTGTTTTTTTAAAATTTTGTTTTGTTTTGTTTTGCCTTTTTAGAGCAGTAAAACATAACTTTTACTGAGATTTTTCCATTTGGTGGTGTAAGTAATTCACATATGTAGCAGCCAAAAATCATCTGTAATTTGTTTATTTCCACAAAAAACCTTCTGCAATCTTGTTTTACTCAGTAGCAATAAATAAATCAAGCAATGATACACTAAACAGTTAGAAATATTTGAACCTGTTAAGAGAAGCTTTATAAATTTGAGGCACACCTATTTTATACACATTTTCAAGTTTCAGATATTTTAAGATATTATTATTAATAGAAGTTAAGTTATCATTAGAAATTGAATTAAGCTTAATTTAATATATAACATTCTCTAGAGTGCTTTCAAAATACTCTGAAAAACGGTTAACTTTTGATTTTGGACTCACTTATTTTGTATTAGCAATCGGTGAATTTATAGAAAATTTCACGATATTTAGTTTAATTGTATGCTTTGCAATTAAATTATATTTTGGGTAGGTAGTGACTGGGATAGTTAAGTTCAAGGAGAATATCTGAAAATAGATCAAATTCTAGAGAGATTCTAAAAAAAAACAGAATACTAAGAAAGTCAGTTATTTTTTTTCCAGGAAAACTACTGAAACTCAGATTTTTATTTACTTTTTCTTTATTATTGTTTTTTTATTCATAAAAAGGAAAACATTGACAAACCCATAGGATAAGAGGGGTAAAACTCCACACAATTCCCACCACCAGATCTCTGTATGTACCCAAGTATGTACTCAAGGTCATTGTGGGATGCAGAAGGTGAAAGATCTGACTTCTGTAATTGCTTTCCTGCTGAACATGGGTGTTGACAGGTCGATCCATACTCCCACCCTGCCTCTCTCTTTCCCTAGTGGGGTGGGGCTCTGGGGAAGCGGAGCTCCAGGACATATTGGTGGGGTTGTCTGTCCAGGGAAGTCTTGTTGGCTTTTTAAACACATAAGTCAACTACAACTTTAGGCCAGACAGATCAAGACCACTTGGCCCTGTCAGTATCTAAAATACAAAGATGTTCAGACACTGCTAAAGGGCACAAAGGAAAGTGAGAGCTAGTATATTAGTATAGATGCTAACCACTGGATAAACATTAAAAAAAAAAACTTACTTGGTTTTACTATCAATAAATTATTCCTGTTCTAAGCTCATTCAAAGACTACAAGAAAGCCCTTGCATTCTCTTTAAGATCTTAATTTCTCCTAGTCCTGGAACCTCTAGGATTATGCCCATACTTCTTGATATTTCTTCTCTCCTGTTCCTTACCACCATACCACCTAAGATGACCCCAACCAAATTACAATTAGTGCTGCCATCCCACATTATGCCACAACTGAATTCTTATGGTGGACTGCAACCATAGATACAGAGCCTGAGATATCAACTTCAAAACTCTTCAAACTTGGTGAGGTCTTTCTTAACACATGGGACTACCTACATCCACTTTAGATGGTATAGCATCTAGCAAAGTTATAGATACTAGTTATGGGTAGTATTTAGGGTATTGGGTACAGGTATACATGTAGCCATAAACTAGTGATAATTATATAATCAAAAGTAATAGTATTCAATAGTTTGATGATTAGACTTAGACATAATAAACCTGGAATCCTAAAGAAGGCATCATAAATTATCTAAACAATTAAACTTAGACCAAATTAGTTTAGCAATCTAACTGAAAGACCCTTCTGCACTCCATAATGATCCTGGGTCCATACTCCCAGAAGGATAAAGGCAATGTTTCCAACTATGACCATGAACTTCGACCTCAGACCAACAGGGACTTAGAGGTTACACAGGCTCTGGTGTTACTTATATATCCTGGATCAGGTGGATTGAATTAACAGTTAATTCTATACATGGAATATTTTCAAGAATGGGAGATACTCACTACCCTAATCCAACTCTCAATCCCTTTTCTCTACTCTGACACAATTTTCTCAATTTTTTTTTTTATCCAACTTCATGCTAGCTATCAAACTCAAGAAAAAACTACCATAGTCATGGACCCCTGAAAACATGTCTAAAAGGACTTCTGAGCTTTCTTCTATCCTAAGATCCTTAATCATTTTTTTTTAGAATTGGGTATTATTTTATTGCATGAGCAGTCTTAAAGATAGTCTCTAATGATTCTTGTTCCCTTGCCTTCATTCTCTTTTTTTTATTAACTTATTTAAAAAATAAGACATTAACAAAACCATAGGATAGGAGGGGTACAATCCACACAACTCCCACCACCAGATCTCCATATCCCATCTCCTCCCCTGATAGCTTTCCCTCTAGGATAAATTAATCTTATCTGCTTTTATTTTATCCTTAATCTTATCTGCTTTGTTCCTACTTTCTGGTTCCTGTTCATTAAATATTTTGTCTCACTTTATGCCCTGCCATCTTCCAGACACCAAGTTGCAGATACTACCATGTTTGTACCCTGACTTCTTTGGGCAGAAAACCTCACCAATGTGTCCTGGAACCTCACTTCTCCAGAGACCTACCCCACTAGGGTAAGATAGAGACAGTCTAAGGGTATGTATTGATGCCCAAATCCAGCAGAGAAGCAATTACAGAAACCAGAACTCCTACCCTCTGTACCCCCAAAACAAATTTTATTCATACTCCCATTGGGGGTGAAGTGATAGAAGGAAGAGAATAAGAGGGCTCTGAACTCCAGCTACATGATGTCCCAGAGAGAGGGGGCAAAAGGGGGAGAGATATTTGAATGCACTAATAGGGTGACATGTGGAATGGAGGGGAAGAGATGACTGGACCTGGAGGAAAAAGGGGGCAATAATGTACAAATGTAGACATAATTGTAAAGATGACCATTAACCCATGCCTGAAACCTTGGAAGAACTGAGGTGGTTTGCCATGGAGGGACTTGGGATTCAGAACTCTGGTGTTGGGAATTATACTGCTGTTGACATGTAATTTTTTAAATAAATACTGAATCACTAATAAAAACACTAATAAAAACAAAAGTAGGAATAGAAGGCAGAATCTTGGGGAAAATATGCTAATATATATAAACATAGTTATAGAAATAATAGTCAATCTTTATATGCACCCTTGGGAGAACTACTATAGCTTCCAATGGAGGGAATGGGGATACAGAACTCTAGTGGTAGGACAGGTGCAGAATTATGCTCCTGTTATTTTGTAAATCTATGTTAATTCACTAATAATTTTTTAAAAAAACAAACAGAAACCATTAAAGAAAAAGTGATATGATGGTATTACTATTCAGATTTCCCAGACCAGTTTGATTAGAATATACTATTGAATCATCAAGTGCATATAGGTTTATAATAATGTTGAATGTCTTAGGTAATGTCAGGCTGCACCACAGAGGAGAGAGAGAAGATCCTGGACAGAGAGGGAACACAAATCTTTATTCATGCGGACACCTCAGAGTGGGGTGAGAGTGCAGCGGTTTGGGCCATGTGGAGCTAGCAAAATGGCCGCCTCCAGCTGCCTGCAGTGTCTGCAGGTGAAGGGGCTAAGAGAGCTAGGGGCGGAAGAAAAAGGGATTTTATGGGAGAAAGGCAGGAAGTGAATGGCTAGTAAAAAAGGCACTCGGGGATAGGATCACAGCTCTCTCAGGAATGGGAAGGGGGAGGAGTAAATAAGGCACTCCATGATTATAGTATCAACTATTGTTGGGAACTGACAATGCCCTGAGGGGACAACATGGTGGATGTGACCTCATCTGCATAATTTCCCAGCAAGGTAATATGTCTCTATGATATTAGTAAGATTTCTATATGAATAGAAAAAATATTTAGCTTCCTGAAAGTTTTTCTTATCTTGGAATAAAAGATGATATTCAACAAACTCAACTTACAATGTAATGATCAAATTGACTATTAAATTTATTGCTTTTAAAATTTTGAAACTTTATGGAGCATTAACTATTAACATACTCCAATAAAAATAACTAGTCTAAAAGTGATTCCATACGATTGCATAAATATACCTTACGTTCTACCAAAGTACATTTTATGCTGCATAACATTCAATTTATGCCCCTTTGTAAATCCTGTCTTCCTATTAAAGCAGACATTGACCAACTAATTAAAAGTCAAAACTTTCTCCCACTAACAATCTAAATAATACAAACCCCATCTCCCTTCCTTGCTTTCTTTTTCTTTCTAGAACCTAACTGATACACTGTCAGCCATTAACTTTTATTTATATGTTTAACCCACCATTTTATATCTTCAGATTTGTTTTGGCCACCTCCAAACTACAGAGAAAGAATAGTCAGTCATATGTGTTTTTCTCTGATATATTACTTGAACATAATCGTAAAACATACTGAAAAAAAACAGTTTGAAATTTGTTAACAGGTCAATAAATGTTCTTAATCAAATGAATAAAAACATATATAAAGAAAAAAGTAAATAGGGACCTGGTGGTGGAATACCAAGTAGAGTACATGCATTACCATGTGCAAGGAAGCAAGTTCAGGCTCCTTGCCCCTACTTCCAGGGAGGAAGCTTCATGAGCAGTAAAGCAGTACTGCAGCTGTCTCCTCTTCTCTCAGTTTCTCACTCAATATATATTTCTCTCTCATTTTTATATCAAAAATCAACAGTAAAAAGGTAAATATAAATGTTAACATGCCAATATCAGAATAAACTAGTTAACTCTAACAAATTGAATTTCATTTACTAGTCTCCAAAATGGAGACCAATAATTGTATGCCTTTTAGGATTCATATTCTCCGTAATTTCCTATGGGCTTGGATTGTTGATTTTTGTACAACAATTTGAGTAATATAGAAGTAACCAAGTGAAAGACTGTGGCTTAATTTTGATTTACTTCTTCATTGTGTGTTCTAAGAAGGCATCTGCTATGTCATGAAGAGCATTATAGAGAGACCCAAATAACAAAGAACTGAGATCATTTGTCAATAACCATTTAAGTGAGTTTGGAATTAGGATCTCCAGCACCAGGAAATCTCTTGATTAATTTCAGTCCTAACCAACATTTTGGATGCAAGTCCAGGAGATATTTTAAATCACAATAACAAAACCAAGTCACCCCTGGATATCCAGTCCTCACAACTACATTAAATAATAAATGCTGGTGAGGGGGCCAAGTGGTGGTGCACCTGGTTAAGCACACACACTGCAATGCACAAGGACCTGGGTTCAAGTCCTGGTCCCCATCTGCAGGGGGAAGGCTTCATGAGTGGTGAAGCAGGGCTGCGGATATCTCTCTGTCTCTCTCCCTCTCTAAATCCCCCTCCCCTCTTAATTTCTGTCTGTCTCTCTCCAATAATAAATTAATAATAAAGTATTCAAATAATTAAAAAATAAAAAATAGATGCTGGTGGTATTAAAGAGATAAATGTTCAGCAAATTTGTTACTCGGTAAGATAATTAATGTTTATGCTAGTACATAATACTAGTGAGAAAATAGCACATACAAGGAGTGACTTTGGAACCAAACAGTAGTCAGGAGCTGGTAAAACTTCTGCAGAGAGGGTTGATGAAAGCTTAATAAGACTTGGATATGACTGTTACACAATCTGAACATTGAACAGTGGGTAGGTGATCTTACAAAGGAGCCTTACAACCAGCTGGTGTTGAAACTGCCATCTGGTTTGCTCATGCTGCTAATAGTAAAATGTGAGAGGCAATACATCAAGGAAAGAAAGGACTAAAGCAAAAAGAAGAAAGCAATGGCAGTTTCTGAAAACCCTTAATCTCTCTAGATGGCAAACAATGATAAAATAAAGAAATCCTTTCTCAATAAAGGTCAAGTCTAGGGAATCCTCACAAAATCATGGTCCACAGAGGACACAGAAGATATGACTATAGCATTTTCGGTTAACCCTTCAGAAAGATCAAAAGTGTTGCAAAGGCCCTCCATATATTTCAGAGCTGTAACAACTTCATTTCATTTAATCAAGTATATAACAAGTTTAAAGGCATTCATCATCCTTCATCAGAACCCCTAGGAGGCCAATAAGAGTTTACCTCTAAGGGGTATGAGATAAGGTGACCATCTAATATGTAGATCCAAATAACATTTACAGAAGACTCATAACCTTTCAAAAAGAATTTTGTCAATGGAACTCATGTCAGTTTAGGCTGAACAGGACAGAGATAGTAAGAATTGAAAAACATCTGTTGGATTTCCAAACATTCTATTGGCAGAGAGAAGGCTGAGAAAATGTTCAGCTGAAGACACATGGTGCTTTAGGTGGAAAATGAAGAATCAAACAAATGTTGAATGAGCCAATACTCCAAGATAAAGAACTATGGAGGACAATTCTGGACCTGTAAAAGAATGAGAGAATTTCTATGGTCCAAAGACTCTAAGTATAATCTTTTACTCTGCCTTTCGATATTGAATAGGAACTCTTGTCCCAGTTAGTTAATTTATATGTATCTCCTTGTCTCAGCAAGACAAGATGCTGGACTTTAAGGTAATGCTGTAATGGGATAGCTTGGGGTTTTAGGAAGCTGTGCTTCATTTTTCTATGGAAAATATATCAACTTCAGAGTTAAGAGTAAAAACTATGGTATTTTTCACGGCTGCTATTATGACCTTCAAATACCCTTGCCTTCTACCAGGTAACTGTTCATTGACTTAGTGAAATGAG
The DNA here is from genome assembly GCF_950295315.1 of Erinaceus europaeus. Lineage (NCBI taxonomy): Eukaryota > Metazoa > Chordata > Mammalia > Eulipotyphla > Erinaceidae > Erinaceus > Erinaceus europaeus. Next base: position 22,708,525 of record NC_080171.1, read on the forward strand.
TGGAATAAATATAAGGTGAAGGTGGCATATGATTCAGAGATAAGGTCATAAAGGACAGTGGAGTGTCATCATTAGAGTCATTCACTGGTGGAACCTAGGCTTCATGTTATGATAAACCTTATAGAAAGGGATATATGGCAAGGAACAAAAATCACCTGGCAGTGAACATGTATGAGCTTAGAAATAAATCCTCCAAAGGGAGGTTGGATAACATACTCTACCTACCACCTGAGGAAGATGGATCCTGAAATTGGTGCAACCTGGAATGTTCCTACTCTACTTGTGACCACAGAATGCCAGTTTCGACCTACAAGGATGCAGAGGTTACATAAGCTTCTATGCTGAAAATGGGCCCCAGATCAAATCAATAGGGTCAATAATATTTATACACTTTTCCCATATGGGAGCTACTGTCTTCTGTGATCCAGCTTTCTAGCCCTTTTTCTAGCCATGACATCACCTTCCCAGACAATAACTGAGTCACTTAGATATCAGGCTCAGGCAAAATCTAATAAAGTCATGGGCCCCTTTGACTATAACTAAAATAGACCTACTTGCTTTTTCCAAAATGGAGACCTCAAATCTTCATCTGCAATATTTTTTACTTTAGATTCATGATTAGTCAGCAGTTTGTTCTGCTTTATAGCTTAACTTTTTCTTCAGCCACCAGGTCCCAGATACTATCATGATGCCAACTGGACTTCCCTAGACAGATGACCCCACCAATGTGTCCTGGATCCCTGCTTCTCCAGAGTTTCGCCCCACTAGGGAAGCAAGAGAAAAACTGGGAGTATGGACACACCTGTCAACTCCCATGTTCAGTGGAGAAGCAATTACAGAAGCCAGACCTTCCACCTTCTGCACCCCATAATGATTATGAGTCCATATTCCAAGAGGGATAAAGAATAGGAAAGCTATCAGGTGAGGAGAAGGAGATCTGGAGTTCTGGTGGTGGGAATTGTGTGGAGTTGTACCCCTCTTATCCTATGGTCTTGTCAACATTTCTATTTTATCAATAAAAATTGTAAAAAAGAAAAAAAAAGAAAGAAAATATCCTGGGGAGGAGACAAGAAAGAAAGAGAGAGAGAAAGAAAGAAAGAAATCCTCTAGGGGCTGAGCATTGGTATATGGGATTAAGTACACGTGCTACAGTGCTCAAGGACCCAGGTTCAAGCCCCTAGGACATCTTGCAGGGGTTGGGGCGGGAACCTCATGAGCAGTAGAGCAGGTCTGCAGGTGTCTCTGCCTCTCCTTTGCCCTCTCTATCTCTCCCTTTCTTCTCGATTTCTGTTTGTCTATATCCAATAAAATAATTAAATGTTAGGTTATGAGAAAAAGAATGATATATTACTACAAAGAAAAATATGTCATGACTCAATAAACAAATATGAGAGAGAGATAGAGAGAGAGAGAACACCTAGTGCTGGAAAAATCTTTAAAAGACTATAATACAAACCAACATTTTGAAGAGAACTTGATGCTTTCTAAGGCAAAATCATTTATTCCTTAACTTTTGGCCCTTAGAAAAATTCTTTGATATATATATTACATATAGAGACATTTATTATGTAGCAAAACCATTGAGAAAACCTAAGAAGAGATTAAATAAACTCAAATGCCAAGACAAAAGTTAAACAAAATACTCACTGGGTAGGGCTCCTGCCTTGACATAAGTGGAATACAGCTTCAAAACCCAGCATCACATGAGCATATCACAGCACTGGGACAGCTTGGTTTGGCAAAGTGTCTCTCTCACTCTGTCTCTCTCTTTCTGTCCCTCACTCCCTCCCTTCCCCACATCTTAATGACAAAGTAGCTAGAAAGCAATAAAATAATACATGTAAGAAGTCCCAACTCATCCAAAAAAAAAATCAAGTAAAGTTAAATGTTCCTCTTATATTATGAAATACTGTATGTGAAAAGAAGCTTTGACAATAGGATCAAATACTCAGTCATAGGTCTTGACTCTGTAAGCAGTTTCATCCACTGAAAGTCTAAACAAACTTCTGAGTGTATTTTTCCATGACTCCTGGTTTTACTATCAACTTTATGCTCTAGTGATCAAATTTTCAACAAAATGAATGGCATAAAGCTTACAAGTGATTGTTTTAAAGTTGTCCTTTATCAAATGGTCAAAGAAATATGATAAAAACTGACATGAAATTAAGGAGAGTAAGGGAGTCGGGCAGTAGAGAGCGGGTTAAGTGCACATGGCTCAAAGTGCAAGGACTGGTGTAAGGATCCCGGTTCGAGCCCCTGGGTCCCCACCTGCAGGGGAGTTGCTTCACAGGTGGTAAAGCAGGTCTGCAGGTGTCTGTCTTTCTCTCCCTTTCTCTGTCTTCCGCTCCTTTCTCCATTTCTCTCTGTCCTATCTAACAATGATGACATCAATAACAACAATAATAACTACAACAACAATGAAAAAACAAAGGCAAGAAAAGAGAAAATTTAAAAAATATATTTGAAAGGAATTAAGGAGAGTAATAATTTTTGTTGTTAATACTGTAATTCTGCAACATTAATGAACAACCATCCAAATAAAAGGACACAATCAAGTGAAAATAAAAAAAAGGAAGCACACCATGTAAATAATTTATTATATAATAACTCCTAGTGGGAAAACCAGATTTTGACTCCCAGTTTAGTTCAGTCTCAAGGGTCCATGAAATTGTGTCAAAACCTCATTTGGACAAAATCTCATAAAAGTCCATGTACTTTCTGCTTTCAATCTGGCCAGCAATACAGAGGAAACATTCTTTTTCATAGCATTTCAACAACATTGCTCCTTCTAGTCCTGGACATATTCCAAGAATGGGAAGATAAAATGAAAAAAAAAAAAGTTAACCAGAGGTAACCACAGTTTTGGAAGATTGCTCTCTGAGTTTGGGGGTCTAGTTCTTGGCAGAGAGTCAGGAGAATTTCTTTTCTTTCTTTTTCTTTTCTCTTTGCATCTTGTTTCTTGTTCTGCCTAATAATGTTTGTGAAAGTGAACAACGGGTACAAAAGAAATGTTAACAGCAAGGCTATAACAAAGATGGATTCAGAAAAAATATTATTAAAGCAAACCTTTAATTTGAACTGCTTCGTGTTATTAAAGGGGTTGAAAAAAACTCAGCACTAGATTTTTTGTTCCTATAGTTATATATATCATGATCTTCACATACATCATCAAGCAGGGGCAGCAGCTGTAATTTTTTTAAATTTATTTATTGGGGAACTAATGTTTTACATTCAATAGTAAATACAATAGTTTTTACATGTATAACATTTCCCAGTTTTCCATATAACAATACAACACCTACTAGGTCCTCTGTCATCACTTTTGGACCTGTATTTCCCCCACCCACCCATCCCAGAGTCTTTTACTTTTGTGCAATATGCCAATTCCACTTCAAGTTCTACTTGTGTTTTCTCTTCTGATTTTGTTTTTCAAATTCTGCCTGAGAGTGAGATCATCCTATATTCAGCAGCTGTAATTTTTAGTGAACTATTTTATTTTTTTCAGTATTTATTATCATCCTTTAAACAATTTGCATCTCAAAAAAAACAACTCACTTAAAATAATTTTTCTACCACATGCACTATTTTTTGATGTAAAAAAAAGACAGCTTTATTTAACCTCTTAACAAAGACAAAGCTTTGCTATCTACAACATCATAGACAACTGTAGATTTACTCAGAAGCAGCTTTGGTTACCCACATGAATTTTTCACTGCAAAATAATTGTGTTTCAACTATAGCTAACCCAATGTACATGTGATCATTTAATCAGTGCAGATGCATCATAAAGCCACAGGGAAGGAAGCCATCCCCACAGTAACAGAACAACAACAACAAAAAGTGTACCTTGCAGAATTATAAATTTTAAGGACTCTGCCTGTTTAAGCTAGACAGGATCAAATCAGTATAACAAACTTTTGCAATCTTCCATAAAAATGTCTTAAATAGGAGCCAGGCAGGGCCACACCCAGTTGAGTGTACAAGTTACTTTGCACAAGGACCCAGGTTCAAGTACAGAGGGGAAGATTTGTGAGCAGTGAAGTAAGGCTGAAGGTGTCTCTCTGTCTCTCTCTCCCTCTTTATCTCCCCAGCCCCAATTTCTCTCTGTCTATACCCAAGAAAGGGAGAAAGAAAGAAAGAAAGAAAAGGAAAAAAAAGAAAAGAAAAGAAAGAAAGTATTTTTAAAAGGTTTTAAAATCTATCTGAAATGGGCATTTACATCTGACTACGGAACTATTCTCCTATTTGGTGCATAACATCTAATCAAGAAATTGCTTTCAGGACCTCAATTTTCTCATGTATCAAGTGAAGGTTAATCTAACTGATGACAAGCTTTATCATGTGTTAGAATAAAGCAAAGAGTCTTATTTTAAGATTTGAATTCTTAGGTCTAACCCACATAAATTTGGATTCAATGAGTTTCATTCCCAGAATCTCAAAGTTTTGTTCCCCTGAGATTAGACATGACATTTTGATAAATATTTAATTGTTCCCTTAAATGTCCCCTAAAGTTTCTATTATTAGCAAAAGGACAGATTTTAAATACAGTTTCTTTTAGATTTTCTGTGCCAGAGGCTTCGTTTCACCAAGGTAATGAGAGACAGACCAAGAAAGAAGAAAAAAATGCTACAGCACTAACACACATCTGGCTTCCCCAAGGAATGGTGTGGGCTGGGCTCCAGCATTGGTTACAACTATGACAAAGTAGGTGCACTGTCCAGGAGAGCTTATGTTGCAGGTCCTCACAGACAGTTATTAGTGCAATTTTCACTTGCTTTAGTATATTACTCAAGGTATCTTTCATCCAGATACCAGTCCACAATATCCCCTCAAACTCTAAGATTCATTTAGAGTCACTGCTTATGCCCCTTGAACCCCTTCTCACTAACCCTGAGGTAAAACTTAAGCTCTCCATACTTCCATACTTCATGAAGGCTGAAGAGATCCTCTCACATTAACAACTTACCCTGAACTAACTTTGAGTGTTTAGCATGCTATTTTAAGCAAAAGAGAAGAACTATGAAAGGAGCTAGGTGGTGATATGATGGTATGCTTCTAATTCTGCTTCTAAGACCATCACGTTAGGTTCGCTTGCATTACTTAATGCTGTGGTCTGTTTACATAATCATTGCTTAAACTGAGACCCTCCTTGTCTACAGGGCATTGGTTCAATCCCCACTGGTTCACACTCCTTTTCCATCTTCCCACCCCTTATCCTACGTACTTCCTCTTCCCGACACTTCTGCCTCAGGAGATATAAAGGACAGGATTTTCTAATGAATAGAGATTAGATTGATTGCACTGCATCCCTGCTCATCAATAAAGATTGAACTGCTCAGCCATGAGTCCCTGGTCGTCTCTCTCCTGCCTGCAAAGCTAGCTCATCATCTGGCGCACCAACAGGGACTGGCAGTGATACACCTCATTAAAAACACATAGCACCATGCACAAGGAAGGACCCAGGTTCAAACCCTTGGTCCCTACCTGCAGCAGAGAAGCTTCACAAATGGTAGAGCAGGGGTGCAGTTGTCTCTCTGTCTCTTTTCCTCTCTATGTCTCCCTCCCACCTCAATTTCTCTCTGTTGTACCAAATCAAAAGAGAGAATACAGTATGAAAATAACGATAAACTAGCAGTACTTCATTTTCACAATACCTGCTCTGTCAATATATATCTTTCAAACTTGGATTCAATGAGTTTAATTCCCACAATCTCAAAGTTTTTATTCCCCTGAGATTAGCTGTGACATTTTGATAAATGTGATTATTTTTGAAATGGTTTCCATTAAGAAAGTTTGTATTACTCCTGTCTCACTGGAAGCATGCTTTTTCCTTCAAAATTTTAGATATAGGGATCCTAAAAATTTTGTATAAGGCCTGTATGGTGGGGAAATTTCACAAGCAGTGAAGCAGGGCTGTAGGTGTCACTGTACCTCTGTCTCCACTGCTCTTAATTTCTCTGTCCAATTATATTAAACAAATAAATAAATAATATTTGACACATCACAGGCCTATTTCCATTAAGTTACGCAAGCAACTCAAGCTATATTGCCCTTTTACCTTTGGTTAGTCAGTTCAGAGTCAGATACCAGTGCACAAATTCCCCCTCAAACTCTAAGATTCATTTATAGCCACTATGCATGTTCCTTGAAACCTTTCTCACTAACCCTGAGGTAAAACTTAAGCTCTCCATTCCACACTTTATGAAGGCTAAAGAAACCCTCTCACATTAACAACTTTTCCTCAGGAAAGCCTCCCTCTAATACCCAACCCTTCTGGTGGTGGCCAATGTTAATCATTTTATACCCTTCACCCTTGGTAAAGATTGGACAAGGGCAGAACTGTGACAAACCTTGAGTGTGCCTTTTATTTGCACATCCCACCCACATATCTAGTTTCCTACTTTGAAAGATCGGTTGACTTATGTGACCTTGGAAGCTCAACCTAAACTATGTGTGAAAACATTTCATTTTGTCATGTGACAACTACTATCCATATTTAGCATAAAAGAAAACAGAGGTTCGAAGAATAATTATTAAGTTAAATGTTTGATTTCCTGCTAAGAAAGTGAAATGTTCTTTCTAAGTGGTTTCTAGAACTAGTGTCAGCTCCCCCAGGTCATATGTTTCAGTACCAACTCTGTAAGTTAAACTCATGAGGAAGTCAAGATTGAAACTTAGCTTTGAAACAACATACCCAAATTTGATTCCCTTTTTTAAAACTTTTATTTATTTATTTATTTATTTATTTATTTCCTTTTGTTTCCCTTGTTGTTTAATTGTTGTAGTTATTATTATTGTTGTTGTTGTTGTTGGTTAGGACAGAGAGAAATGGAGAGAAGAGGGGAAGACAGAGGGGGGGAGAGAAAGATAGACACCTGCAGACCTGCTTCACCACCTGTGAAGCAACTCCCCTGCAGGTGGGGAGCCAGGGGCTGGAACTGGGATCCTTCAGCAGGTCCTTGCACTTTGCACCATGTGCGCTGAACCTGCTATGCTACCGCCCGACTCCCAATTTGATTCCTTTTAAAATCTAGGCTACTGATTGTGAAGTAGCTTAGTATTAAACTAGCTTGCATATATCTACATGCAGCTCATGAATTCATGCTTTCTAGATTGGTGTCTTTTAATCTGACTCCTATCTGAGAGAAGAAACCTGAACTCTGAACACTGAACTCCTTAGACCACTGAAGAAGTGTAGCTTCAGGTTCCTTTGTGTGCTGATTCCTTGAGACAGGAATAACAGAATCTCAATACTTGTCTGCAGATTTTCTTTTTCTCTTTTCTTTTTTTTATAGAGACATGTTTTAAATATCATAGTATATTCTTACTAGGACTGCAAGGAAATATTATAAATTTCATTATAACTTGAAGGAAGAAGTCAGCTATAGTTTCTGTGTCTTGGTATATATCACTTCTCTCAACAAGGTAGACTTTTATTTCTCACACTGATAGGATTCATGATGAAAATATACTTGCCCATTCCTAGAGTCCTGTGTATCAGTCATTTTAAGTATGGATTCTGAAGACAGATGGATAAATGACAGCACAGCTCCATTTGATTAGATTGTCTTTGCATTATGAGTGTTTAATCATCACTTAAAGAAGTTATTGGAGATTGATTGAATTGTGCATGACAGCATGCAATAAAAATTATTTTAAAAATTCCAGCACTTTTTTTTCAAAGTTGTAATAAGATACTAGCAACATACTGACATACGTGATTCTTTGCCTCAAATATTTATGTTTTTAAAAAATGAATGATCTGTAGCACAGCCAGTTAAGCACACATGGCACAAAACACAAGGACCGGTGTAGGGACCGTGGTTCTAGCCCCCCCTGGCTTCCCACCTGCAGAGGATATTGCTTCATGGGTGGTGAAACAGGTTTGCAGTTGCCAATAATTCTCTCCCCTTCTCTGTCTTTCTCTCTTCTCCTGATTTCTCTCTGTCCTATGCAGCTATAACAACAGAAAGGGCAACAAAAAGATGGGAAAAATGGCCTCCAGGAACAATGGAGTCATAGTGCAGGCAATATAGAACCCTAGCAATAACCCTGGAGGCAAAAAAAAAAAAAAAAAAAAGGATGATCCACTAGAAAGACAAAGAACTGAAACAAAACCAGTTAAACTAGGATGAACTCCATGGTCACTTTCTTTAATAGAATGTAATGAATACCTTGCAAACTTTTACATTTTTAACTTATAAAGAGAAAAATGTGAAGACAAAAAATATATAAATAAAAAGGACCAGTATGGTTCCCGGAAGATGGTGGATTGAGAAGCTGCTAATGGCTTGAGCTCTGACCACATCTTCTGGAAACGGTAGGATTTTCTGCCTTTAGTAGGCCAGTCAATAAGGGGTCCTAGCGGTGACACCAAGGAGGTGACTACAACTTAATTTGGGTTAAGAAATAGAGTAGAAAAAAAGGGAAAATTTTTTTTTCCTTTTAATTATTAAGCACACCTCCTCCCCTCCCCCCCCCATAACCAGTCCCTGGGGACCAGCTCCTAGCAGGCTCCCCTGCTGAGCTTCTGTCTTCACCAAATCCTGTCCCACCAGGGAGTATCATTCTAAGTCTATACCCTTCTGAAACCTCTGGCCTTTTTTCTTTCTAAGTAGCCAAACCCCCCCCCACCTCACCCGGCATAGCTAATTAAATAATTAAAAATAAATAAATAAAAAAACTCCTTTCACGGCTCTTTTATGACTGTTCTTTTTCTTATCTTTTTCTTTTTTCTCTCTCTCTTTCTTTTTTCTTTTTCTCATTCCTATCATCCTTTCTTCCTTAATCCTACAGCTTCCAAAGCCACAGGCCCCAGCCCCCATACCACCAAACAGTGTGCTTTTTTGAATTCACTGATACACATTTGGGAATTATTTTGGGGAAGAATTCTGACAAAGTGTGGACTCTCACTGCGAGTGTTTCTGCTCAACTTCCCTTCCTCCTTCCCTTCCTCCCCCTAGAATATACAGTGGATAGTAGATTTGCATAACTGTCTATTTCAGCTATCCTTGTCTAGTCCTGAGGTTTTTTTTTTTCTCATTCTTAACAATCAGCTGCCTCTGATCACGAGGTTTGAGGTAATCTGGGACAGGGTTTTGTTTTTCTTACACTGCTCTATTTTATTATTAATATTATATAAAGGCATATATCTTCCACACCTTTAGGTTGACCACAATTAACTCTTAGGGTATCTTTCATTGCTAGGGTAGTGGGCATCTTATCTATTGTAGGAGGAACTTGTCTCCTTACTCCTACCTCCTCTACAGACTCTCCCCTCCCTCCTCCTACTAGCTAATTAAAAAATTAAATTAAATTAAATTAAAAATAAGTAATCAAAAAAAACCTTTCCTTTCACTGCTCTTTAATTACAGCTCTTTTTCTTATCTTTTCCCTTTTCTCTCTCTTGTCTCTTTTTTTTTTTAATCTTGTCATACACTTCTTCCTTCCTTCTTCTTTGCCTTTCTGAATTTGTGGATTATTTTGGGGAAGAAATCTGACTCAGAATGGACTCTCTATGTGTGTATCTCTGCTCTACTTCCCTTTCTCCTCTTGTTACCCCTAGAATATACAGTGGATAGTAGATTTGCATAACTGTCTATTCTTGCTATCCCTTCTTTCTTTTCTCTTTCTTCTTCATGGGGATTTGGTTACTATCTTTTCACGGACTGGAGAAATTGTTTGGCTAACTGGTAGTAATTAAACTGCTTCAATACTTGCTTCAGTTGCTACTGTAATTCCTGAGGTTGGTGAGTGCAATTGTCATAAAGGTAATTAGTACAGTGTTGCTTGTACTCAAGACACAACTGAGGAACAACAGAGCATAAAAAAGAAACACATAAATCAAAAAAATGGGCAAACACAAATAAAACTGCTACTCCAATGAATGAAGACAGGAGCCCAGAAGAAACTACAAATCAGCCAGAAGTAACCATAGATAAGAAAAGTATGCAAGCAATAATAAACTTATTAATCACAGAAATGAAAACAACACTGGAGGAAAGGAATGGCAGTATTAGGGAAACAACAGTTGAGACCTCCAAGGAAAATACTGATTATCCTGAGGCAATTAGAGAACTGAAAGCTGAAGTAGCTGTAATGAAGAAAGAAGCTGAGGCAAGAGAAAGCAGACTAACAGAAGCAGAAAACAGAATTAGTCAGACAGAGGATGAGTTAGAGAAAGCTAAGAAAGAGGTAAAAGAGCTTAAAAAGAGATTGAGAGACACTGAAAACAACAACAGAGACATATGGGATGATCTCAAAAGAAGTAACATTCGCATAACTGGCCTACCAGAGGAAGAAATAGAGGAAGGGGAAGCAAACATTCTAGAGGAAATAATAGAAGAAAACTTCCCAGACCTGAATAACAGAAAGGACATCAAGATTCAAGAGGCCCAGAGAGTACCAAACAGAATCAACCCAGACCTGAAGACACCAAGACACATCATAGTCACAATGAGAAGAAGTAAGGATAAAGAAAGGATCCTAAAGGCTGCAAGAGAGAAACAAAAAGTCACATACAAGGGAAAACCCAGAAGATTATCTGCAGACTTCTCCACTCAAACTCTAAAGCCAGAAGAGAATGGAAAGATATCTATCGAGCCCTGAATGAAAAAGGGTTTCAACCAAGGATAATATATACTGCTAGATTTTCATTCAAACTAGATGGAGGGATCAAAACCTTCTTAGACAAACAACAGTTAAAGGAGGCAACCATCACCAAACCAAACTTTTAGAAAGAGGTTCTAGAAGACCTCTTTTTTTTATTTTTAATGTTCTATTTATTTATTACTTAAAGAGACAGAAAGAAATTGAGAGGGAAAGATAGAGAGGGAGAGAGACAGAGACACCTGAAGCCCTACTTCACCACTCGTGAAGCTCTCCCCCTGCAGGTGGGGACCAGGGGCTTGAACCTGGATCCTCACTCACTGTGATGTGATAGAAGACCTCTTATAAACAAAAACATCACTATAATACTGGCAATATATCAGAGAAAACAAAAAAAAATTTTTTTATTGCACTACATTAAATCCAAATATCAATAAATGTCAATGGCTTATACTCACCCATGAAAAGGCACAGGGTGGGGGGATACAAGGGAAAACCCAGAAGATTATCTGCAGACTTCTCCACTCAAACTCTAAAAGCCAGAAGGGAATAGAAAGATATCTATCAAGCCCTGAATGAAAAAGGGTTTCAATAAAGGATAATATATCCTGCTAGACTTTCATTCAAGCTAGATGGAGGGATCAAAACCTTCTTAGACAAACAACAGTTAAAGGAGGCAACCATCACCAAGCCAGCCCTGAAAGAGGTTCTAAGAGACCTCTTATAAATAAGAACATCACTATAATACTTGCAATATATCAGAGCAAACAAAATTTTTTTTGAACAATGGCACTATAATACATTAAATCTTTAATATCAATAAACGTCAATGGCTTAAACTCACCCATCAAAAGGCACAGGGTGGGGGGATGGATCAGAAAACATAACCCAACCATATGCTGCTTGCAAGAATCCCATCTGTCACACAAGATAAACACTTAAAGTGAAAGGATGGAAAACTATCATAAAGGCTAACGGACCACAAAAAAGGGCAGGAACAGCCATTCTCATCTCAGACACGATAGATTTTAAATTAAATAAAGTAATAAAAGATAGGCAAGGACATTACATAATGATTAGAGGATTAATCAGCCAATAAGACTTAACAATTATTAACATCCATGCACCCAATGAGGGACCATCTAAATACATCAAGCACCTATTGAAAGACTTTCAAAAATACATCAATAGTAATACAATAATAATGGGAGACTTCAATACCCCACTCTCACACTTAGACAGATCAACAAAGCAGAGAACCAATAAAGATACAAGAGAATTGAATGAAGAGATTGACAGACTAGACCTCTTGGACATTTTCAGAGACCTTCACCCCCAAAAACTGGAATACACCTTCTTTTCAAATCCACATAACACGTACTCAAGGATAGACCACATGTTAGGCCACAAAGACAGCATCAATAAATTCAAGAACATTGAAATCATCCCAAGTATCTTCTCAGACCACAGTGGAGTAAAACTAACATTTAACAACAAACAGACAATTATTAAAAGTCACAGAATTTGGAAACTAAACAACATACTCCTTAAGAACCACTGGGTCAGAGACTCACTCAAGCAGGAAATTCAAATGTTCCTGGAAACAAATGAAAATGAAGACACAACCTATCAAAATATTTGGGACACAGCTAAAGCAGTACTGAGAGGGAAACTTATAGCCATACAATCACATATTAAACACCAAAGAGAAGCTCAAATGAATACTCCCTTCCACCGTCTATGAAGCCAACATCACCCTGATACCAAAAGCAGACAGGGACACAACAAAAAAAAGGAAAACTACAGACCAATATCTCTGATGAACATAGATGCCAAAATATTAAACAAGATCTTGGCCAACCAGATACAGCAACATATCAAAAAGATTATTCATCACGACCAAGTGGGATTCATCCCAGGAATGCAAGGCTGGTTCAACATCCATAAGTCAATCAATGTCATTCACTACATCAATAAAAGCAAAGCCAAAAACCACATGATTATCTCAATAGATGCAGAGAAAGCCTTTGACAAAATCCAACACTCATTCATGCTCAAAACTCTACAAAAAATAGGAATAGATGGGAAATTCCTCAAGATAGTGGCGTCTATATATAGCAAACCTACAGCCAACATCATACTCAATGGACAGAAGCTAAAGCATTCGCCCTCAGATCGGGGACTAGACAGGGCTGTCCACTGTCACTGTTACTCGTCAACATAGTATTGGAGGTTCTTGCCATAGCAATCAGGCAAGAGAAAGGAATCAAAGGAATACAGATTGGAAGGGAAGAAGTTAAGCTCTCACTATTTGCAGATGATATGATAGTATACATAGAAAAACCTAAAGAATCCAACAGAAAACTACTGGAAGTTATTAGGCAATATAGCAAGGTATCAGACTACAAAATCAATGTACAAAAATCAGTGGCATTTCTTTATGCAAACACTAAATCTGAAGAAGAAGACATCCAGAAATCACTCCCATTTACTGTTTCCACAAAATCAATCAAATACCTAGGAATAAAGTTGGCCAAAGAAGTGAAAGACTTGTATGCTGAAAACTATGAGTCGCTACTCAAGGAAATAGAAACTGATACCAAGAAATGGAAAGATATCCCATGCTCATGGATTGGAAGAATAAATATCATCAAAATGAATATTCTCCCCAGAGCCATATACAAATTTAATGCAATAACCATCAAAGTTCCACCAAGCTTCTTTAAGAGAATAGAACAAACACTACAATCATTATCTGGTACCTGAAAACACCTAGAATTGCCAAAACCATCTTAAGGAAAGGGAACAGAAATGGAGGTATCACACTCCCAGACTTTAAACTATATTATAAAGCCATCATCATCAAAACAGCATGGTACTAACACAAAAATAGGCACACAGACCAGTGGAACAGAATTGAAAGCCCAGAAATAAATCCCCACACCTATGGACATCTAACCTTTGATAAGGGGGCCCAAAGAATTAAATGGAAAAAGGAGACTCTCTTCAATAAATGGTGCTGGGAAAACTGGGTTGTAACATGCAGAAGAATGAAATTGAACCACTTTATCTCACCAGAAACACAAATCAACTCCAAATGGATCAAAGACCTAGATGTCAGACCAGAAACAATCAAATACTTAGAGGAAAACATTGTAAAACAGTTTCCCACCTACACCTCAAGGACATCTTTGATGAATCAAACCCAATTACAAGGAAGACTAAGGCAGAAACAAACCAATGGAACTACATCAAATTGAAAAGCTTCTGCACATACAAAGAAACTATTAAACAAACAAAGAGACCCCTCACAGAATGGGAGAAGATCTCACATGCCATACATCAGACAAGAAACTAATAACCAAAATATATAAAGAGCTCATCAAATTTAGCACCAAAAAAGCAAATGACCCCATCCAAAAATGGGCAGAGGATATGAACAAAACATTCACCTCAGAGGAGATCCAAAAGGCTAACAAACATATGAAAAACTGCTCTAGGTCACGGATTGTCAGAGAAATACAAATTAAGACAACACTAAGATACCACCTCACTCCTGTAAGAATGTCATACATCAAAATGGACAGCAGCAACAAATGCTGGAGAGGTTGTGGGGACAGAGGAACCCTTTTACATTGCTGGTGGGAATGTAAATTGGTACAGCCTCTGTGGAGAGCTGTCTGGAAAACTCTCAGAAGGCTAGACATGAGCCTTCTATATGATGCAGTAATTCCTCTCCTGGGGTTATACCCCAAGGACTCCATAACACACAACCAAAAAGAGGTGTGTACTCCTATGTTCATAGCAGCACAATTCATAATAGCTAAAACCTGGAAGCAACCCAGGTACCCAACAACAGATGAGTGGCTGAGAAAGCTATGGTATATATACACAATGGAATACTATGCAGCTATCAAGAACAGTGAACCCACCTTCTCTGACCCATCTTGGACAGAGCTAGAAGGAATTATGTTAAGTGAACTAAGTCAGAAAGATAAAGATGAGTATGGGATGATCCCACTCTTCAATAGAAGTTGAGTAAGAAGATCTGAAAGGGAAACTAAAAGCAGGACCTGACCAAATTGTAAGTAGGGCACCAAAGTAAAAACACTGTGGTGAGGGGTAGACATGCAGCTTCCTGACCAGTGGGTGGTGGAAGTGGGTGGGAGGCATGGGTCACAGTCTTTTGGTGGTGGGAATGGTGTTTATGTACTTCTCCTAGTAAAATGTAGTCATATAAATCTTATAAATCAGTTAATACGAGAGGAGGAAAATTAATTGTATGTCTCGAAGTTTTTCAAAACACATACTGAATCTTTTCAATATATAGGCTGTGTAATTGATATGCAGACTCTCTCAAAAACCTAGACCAAGTAGATCAGAGGCAACCAATAGCACAGCTATATACAAGATACTGTGTACTGTACAGCAAACCCTAACAAAAGGACTTTTCAAACTTAACCCAATTATTAAATAATGTGATGATAACATTAACTATCGATTGTCTTTTTGAACCCTAAGACAGCAGGAACCTCACATCTCCACTATAGAGCCTCTACTTCCCCCAGTTCTGGAACCCTTGGATAGGGCCCATTTTCCCGTATGCCTCTCCCAATCCAGATCAAATAATATTGCATCTACGGATCACAACCTAACCAACACAACGATTGCCACCTCAACATGCTTCACTTCAGACTGTGTCCAGAGACTTCACGTGTGGAATGACAACCCTTCAGCTTCATTACTCGGGTGAGACCTTTCCTTTCATAGTATACTCTAATTCCATCTCAGGTGGTTCACTTTCTAACAAAGTTCCAAGTCCTAGATATACACCAGTTTCTGTGAGAGAGAGCATATGTTCACACGTATCCATAAACTACTGCAAAATATATACCTGAAAGCAGAAGTACACTAGAGTTTGCAGTGAGTACCTCCCTAACACTTCCTCTCCACTATTCCAAGCTTTGGGTCCATGATTGCTCAACAATTTGTTTGGCTTCGTATGTTAACTCTCTTTTCAGTCACCAGGTTCCAGATGTCATCGGGATGCTGGCCAGGCTTCCCTAGACTGAAGACCCCACCAATGTGTCCTGGAGCTCCGCTTTCCCAGAGACCCACCCTACTAGGGAAAGAGAGAGGCAGACTGGGAGTATGGACCGACCAGTCAACGTCCATGTTCAGCGGGGAAGCAATTACAGAAGCCAGACCTTCCACCTTCTGCAACCCACAATGACCCTGGGTCCATGCTCCCAGAGGGATAGAGAATGGCAAAGCTACCAGGGGAGGGGTTGGGATATGGATATTGGGTGGTGGGAATTGTGTGGAATTGTACCCCTCCTATCCTATGGTTTTGTTAATTAATTCTTTCTTAAATAAAAAAGAAAAAATAAATAAAATAAATAAATAAACTAGATTAAAAAAACTAAAAAAAAAAAAGGAACAGTGCATTTAGCCAAAAGTAAAGTTTAATTAAAAGAAAATATAATGTAAAGATGAAAAGAAATAAGCACAAAACGAGGTATAAAATGCAAGTGTATTTTCTAGTGCACATAGCTTTCTTTTACAGGCGCATATTAAAATTGGTATTCAGATCTATGGGATAGAAATTCTATTATTAAAGCAACTGAAGATTTTTAATATTATAAATATGTATGACTTTGGAAACTGTAAGAAATATATTCTGCTCAAAGTTCTCCTAATGCTGAATATTTTAATGAAACTTAATACGTTTTTATACAAGTGGTATAAATTATCCACTTTAAAATTAGATAAAACTATTTGAGAAATAATTACAAGTATGTGTTAATGAAATTGGAGTTGGAAGACTATTGAATAAGGGCAGGGGGTCAAACCCTCATCTGCCTCCAGGCACTGAATCTCACTATATTGTCCCTAAGCATGTTACAGTAATTGAATCTCAATATTTAGAGAATTCTAATTCATTTCCACTTCTTCTCAAAACTGAGCAATTCACAAAAAGTGCTTCTTTTTCTTCTTTTTTTTTTTTTTTTAATGTGATTGTATTTTCCTTTTATGTGTACTGCAGTCTGCCCTCTATGAGCTGCCAGTTCCCTAAAAGGACTGGTCAGTAAGCTGAACTATTCTCATTGAACACAAATTCTGTTCATAGTATGTGCTTACTATAGGCCTGACTTTTACCACAAGCAATTTTTATGCCTATTTTTGCCAGTATACCTTCTATAAGTCTACTGCAAAATTGTCAATATGTCCTGTGCAAACAATCAATTGATATATCTTATCATCATAACAACACTTTCAGTAAAACTGATTGTTGAATTACTAGAGGAGAAACTGCATTTTAATTATATTTAAACATATATATCTTATTCTTTTCTATTTATTTCTTCCTATTTTATTGCCACTAGGGTTCTTGTTGGAGCTGAGTGCCTGCACTATGAACCCATCTGGAGGCCATATTTTTCCTTTTTTTTTTTTCTCTCTCTCTTTTTCTTTTTCATTTGATGGGACAGAGAGAAATTAAGAGGGAAAGGGAGATAGAAGGAATAAACAGGGATTTGTGCAGTAGCGCAGCGGGTTAAGTTGGTGTGAAGCACCAGGACTGGCATAAGCATCCTGGTTCGAGCCCCGGCTCCCCACCTGCAGGGGAGATGCTTCACAGGCAGTGAAGCAGGTCTGCAGGTGTCTGTCTTTCTCTCCCCCTCTCTGTCTTCCCCTCCTCTCTCCATTTCTCTGTCCTAACAATGATGACATCAATAACAACAACAATAATAACTACAGCAACAATAAGAAACAAGGGCAACAAAAGGGAAAAATAAATAAATTTTAAAAAAAGAAAGAAAGCAATAAAGAGTGACACCAATAGCACTGCTTCCCCACTCGTGAATATTCCCCCCTGTGGGTGAGAGCCAGGGGCTGAAACCCTGTTCCTTGCTCATTATAAAAGGTGAGCTCCACTGATCAGGTGTACCACCAGCCAGTCCTCCTTTACTTTGTGTCTGTCTTCATTCATTCCATCCTCTCCACTATCAATAATTATCTATCATCTGCCTGTCTATTTATCTATTACCTTGAGTAACTTACTCTATCCTAGAATGGTCTTAATATAAACTGAGAGTAAAATATAATTTCATAAATTTGAATAACCTTATAGAAGTGCCTAACAGAAATTTTCCAATATAAGCTTTTTATTCCTTGCTCCTTTTCATGCTGGACAAGAAGACTAGAAGCAGGATAACTATTGAAGCAAGAACAAAACCACATCTGTAGTAATATGATTATCAAGTGGCTTTAGATGCACCTTGGTTCTTTTTGGCATACTATCAATAAAAACTCAATACTTATAGAGGAATAAAACAAAGTCCAAAACCAAATATGTTCACAGGAAAAAAACTGATAATCCAAATATATATATATATAGTATAGGCACACAGTATACAAAAGTGTTCACAATTTACTTCTTCTCAAAAATAACACTGAGTACATGAGAATTGTAAATCCAAACACGGTGAAATTATTATTCTATATATTTGCTTACACTGATGCTAAATGACCCTCTGCTATAATACTGGTCATTGTCAAACTACTTAGGGTTTGATTGAAGATAATGGGTATTTTCACAACATTCCAACACAGCATTCTAAGCCACAGGATTGTCTACTTCATATGTTCTTTGGAACTGGAATAGAGTCAACATGATTGCTTCCAAGAAAACCACACTTCTGTTCATTGGCTAACATATACAGTATTATTCCTTAGGGAAAAAAATAAAAGTAAAAGGCTTTCAAAAAGTATGTACAAGCAACTCATTGTAAGTGTATAAATACATCAGTCTAGTTAAGTACTTAAAATTATTCTCAAAGACATGTGTTCAAACAGTGACAAAATTTTGTTGCTTTTCATCACTATTCTCTACCGAGATATTTTCAACATTTCTCTTCTAAAAAGAATATCTCAGAGAATAATATGAAGAACTCACAAATATATAAAGAACTAACAAAACTCAGCAAGAAATCCATTAAAAATTGGAAGGAGGAAACAAAAACATGGGTAAAGAAGAGCTTAACAGATTTTTCACCAATGAAGATACTCAGTTGGCACATGAAAATACTCAAAGTCACTGATTTTCAGAGAAATGAAAATGAAAACACAAATGAGATAACCACCTCAACTCCATAGAAATGCCCTACCTCAAATAGTACAGAAACAGCTGGGAAGAATTGTAGACTGGAAGGAACTCTTCAACATAATTGATTACAATTCAAATTGGTACAGTCCCTGTGCAAAAGTTTGGAGACTCCCGAAAACATTAAAAAATTAATCTAACCACATGACTCAGCAATTCCTTGCCTAAGCATCTATCCAAAGAACACACACACATACACAGTCTATTCAAAAAGATCTACACACACCATGTTTATGATGGTGCTATATGCAATAGATGACATTTGGGAATAACCTAAGTGCCCCACAATAAATGAATGGTTAAAGAAGTTGTGATATATATACACAGCAGAATACAACACAGTTGTATCCTTTGCTACAACATGGATACAGCTGGAGTGGTTCAGGTTGAGTGAGATAAGCTGAGCAGAGCAGAACAAATACTGGATGACCTCACTCATAGTTAGGTTTTAAAAAAGAGGTGGGGGTAGTACAGGATGAATTCTCATCTATTGCAGATTTAGGAACTCAGAAGAGGAAGGGAGGAATATTAAGGGGAAGCTGGGGAACTATGTCCCCATGGTGCAATAGGGTGAGGATAAGGTGGAAGGTGAGATATACTGAGGTCTGTCGTGAGGGTATGTGGGAATATCCCCTTCATGACATCAAAAGTCTTGTGAATCAACATTTTCCCAGTAAGGTGCCACTAAAGATGGAAAAAATACTTTAAATTGCAGTGGTTTCAGTTGTGATATCCAGAGATTCTTGAGAGCTGGTTTGTGGGCACAAGGGGACTGGAGTCTACTGGGAATATGGGGGATGATATAAATTCAAACGGGTGCTTAATGGTCTTATACAAAAAACGGCAACTCTTTAAAGTTCTGAGCAAATCTTATCATTAACGTATTAAATCACTAATAATAAAATGTCTAAGAATAAAATATTGCATATTACTGAAAGTGAAAAGAGTAATTTGTTTAGGTGGCAAATTTCACTTTCTTTTTAAAAATTTGCTTTTCTTTATTATTATTTTTTAAATTTATTTTCCCTTTTGTTGCCCTTTTTATTATTATTTTGTAATTATTATTGTTGTTGTTATCATCGTTGTTAGATAGGACAGAGAGAAATGGAGAGAGGAGGGGAAGACGGGGGGGGGGGGGAGAAAAAGATAGACATCTGCAAACCTGTGAAGCAACACCACCTGTGAAGCAACACCCTTGCAGGTGGGGAGCCGGGCCTCTAACAGGGATCCTTAGGCCTGTCCTTGCACTTCACGCCACATGTGCTTAACCTGCTGCACTATCGCCTGACTCCCTAAAATTTGCTATTCTTGACTGATAAGATTATAAGAGTGCATAGTATAGTTTGTACCACACTTACTACCAAAGTTCTATGTTCTCACCTCCCCAAGGATATCCACCAATGTTCTTCATAAAGTCTCAGAGACAGTTTGACTGCTTTTTAAAAGTTCATATGCTTTATTTGTATTACACATGTTAGTGAAACCATCAAACAGTTGTCTTTCACCTCCTTACTTACTTAACTAAACATATAGAAAAGATAAAAATAGCTCATTCTTCCAATGTGATATGTAAAGAGCTGTTTGGGGACTATTATTGAGTGTCAATTCTTGGGGAAGTGGCAATAGGGTTTTATAATCATTCATTTGGCAGAGGCCAGATTTGAAACCAGTTTGTTTTGTTTTTTGACGTTTATATGTGGCACCTGAAACATAGTAAGTAGTAAATAATGAGCTTCCTTCTTTCAAAACATTGTAGTTGGTTTGAATTGTTGCCCTGTAAACCTCAGCAGGCAATCAAGCATTGTTCATTATCCTCAGTCTTCTAACCAGGAGTCAATTTTTTTTAAAGTATTTAATTTATTTTATTTTTGAGTGATGCAGAAAGACAGTGAAACACCAGAGTGCTGCTCAGCTCTGGTTTATGCTGGTGTGGGGGATTGAATCTGGGACTTTGGAGCCTCAGGCATGAGAGTCTGTTTGCATAACCGTTATGTTAGTTGCCCTGTCCACCAGGAGTTAATTTGGAATCAGCAAAATCTTCAAAGGAAAAATGAATCTAAAAGACAAACTTAACTAAAATGTGTTCCATAGATTAATTCATTTCCTCAATGTACTCTCACATACTTTCAAAACAGTTTGTAAAGCATGTTTTGTCCAACTTTTGTAGCAGAATTTGTCTGGAATAAATACCAAAAGCGCAGATTCTGGTGTTTGTGTTTTAGAGACAAGACCCTTTTTTCTTCTCCTTTGCCATTGGTTTTCCTTCCCACTAGAACATCTTTCTTGAGAAATTGTGAATGTTTATAGTTACTGAATTAAACATACCTTCTAGCAGCATATTTACACTTATACAGAGTGCTTTTTATCCATTCACTATCTTTAGCTTTGTAGTTTATGATTTGCATAAATGAAGATAAAAAATGAGGAAAGGTTTCCACTTTGTTACTGACATGATTCATATCATATTTTTGCGGAAAGGCTATTGAAACAGGCTGGATGGTTGTGCATTCGGTTGAGCAGACATGTTACCATGCTCCGGGACCCAGGTTCAAGCCCCTTGTCCCCACATAGAAGCTTCACAAGCAGTGAAACTGTGCTCTAGGTGTCTGTCTCTCTCTACTCCTGTCTCCCCTTTCATTTTAGTTTCTGTTTCTATCTACTAAGTAAATATAATATTTCTTAGATATTTATTTTTAATGAGATGATATATACATATACCCAACATATACATATATATATATATATATATATATATATATATACATATACATGGAGAGAGAGAGAGAGAAAGAGAGCCCAGAGCACTACTCATCTCTGGCTTATGATAGTGCTAGAGATTGAACCTGAGACCTTTGGTGCCTAAAGCATGAAAGGTTTTTTTTGCCTAACCATTATGCTATCTTCCAACACTGAGAAATCTCCTATTTCAAAAAGCACACCTGTTTCTTTCAACAACATACTACTACAGGAATATATCTGAATTGGATGGAAAAACTCATCATTTGATGGGATTTGAAGAAATGTTGTTAAGAAAAATAACAAGGATGAATACCAAATAGTATCATTCATAGCTGGGAATTGAGAAACAAAGAAAAGGAAAACAAAGAGTGAGACTTTGACTACCTAGAGTTTACTGAAGCAGTTCAGAAGACTCGAAGTGGGGAGGAGCCAGAAGAGGACTGAATGGAGACTAGAAAACAAGAGCACTGTGGTGGACAGAGTGAGATGTCAACTGAGTGGTGGTGAGTGATTCTATAACAGATTTCTGTTACAAAAAAAAAAAAAAAAGAAGAAGAAACTGCACACATGTGACACCTAATCTATTGTGAATTATAATTCCCCCATAGTAAAATGAATAAAAACTAAAAATATTTTGCTAATCATTTGCAAGTCTGCTGTCCTCCTAACTAGTCAGCCCATTCAGCAGTTTCTTAGGTCCTAGTTCTCATACTGACAGAACTTTCCCAGCAAATAAAAAGGAATATACTGAAATGTACTATCTGATTCACATCATCTGACCATTTTACTTACATATTCCTTTAGTCAGTTACAATTTCACCCATTTTTGAAAATTGATCAAGTATTAAAATTTAAATAAAACTGCAGGCTACAGCTATGCACCAAGAATGTTAACCTTGTGAAATGGCAGTTCACATAATGTAAATCTGTTCCTAATTAAAAACTTCATTGGTGAGCTTCCAAGACATGTTTACTACCTGTGGATATTCAGTGAATCACTTTTACCACTAATACAAAGAGAATTCTCCAGTCCAACTGCCAGTGAACCCCTGTATAATGCATATCTATACTTTGCTATATAAATGTTTACAAGAACCTATGAAAATAATACACTCATAAAGATTAATATGAGTCTCTAAGAGAAGTCGTAAGGTTGATAAGTCTGAGTCCAAAAAGCCAAGTGTCCCATTTGGGATATGACCTAGCAAGGGAGGGGTGGGGTGGTAGAGTGAATACAGCAGAGTAAGTAGTGCAGAATTGGCAAGGTTGGAGAATAAATTACTAATGAGACACGTTTCCCAGCAAATTTTATAACCAGTCTGGATAGACTATAAATAATGTGTGATCACAGAAATTCTCAGAGAGTGAACCTATTGCTTCTAAGTAGAAGTGTTTGGGGGTGGTGGAGAGACTAAATTTCAAGTCAAATGATTCAGTTCTACCACCAAGGATTAGCATGACCTTGGAAGGCTACCCACTCTGAGTCTTATTATTCTCAGCTACATATTGAGGATTTGGAAAGAACTTACAAGATATTTCCTAGCACAATTATTTTTATGATGTTGTTCTCTCAAGTCCTTTTATGATAAAGGAAAAAAAAAAAGAGCTCTTAAGGTAAAAGTCAGATGACCCAAGGAAGAGAGTGAAAATAGAAGTAGCCTAATCAAAAAGGCAGGAATTTATGTGATACAGTTTAAGAGGAACAGTAATACTTCACCTATAATTTGGTGTGTGCTGTGTTGTTTCTACATTTTTCTTCCACCAGCAGCATGGCAATATTGGCTTAGTATTGGCTAATTATCACAAACAACAGTATCCCTTGTTCGCATTGATCCCTTGTTCTCACTGATATCTCATTGATATATTTATATCCATTTTCATTATTTATTAGTGATTTAATAATGATTAATGAGATTATAGAATAAGAGGAGTATAATTACATAAAATTTCCATCACCAAAGTTCCATATCCCATCTCCCCCATTAGAAAATTTCCTATTCCTCATCCCCCTGAAAGTATGGACTAAAATTATTTGTGAGGTGCAGAAGGTGGAAGGTCCGGCTTCTTTAATTGTTTCTCCATTGAACATGGACATTGGCAAGTTGTTCCATACCCCCAGCCTGTTTCTATTCAGGCTCTGGGGAGGTAAGGTTCAAGGACTCATTGGTGAGTTTGTCTACCCAGGGAAGTCAGGATGATGTCATGGTAGCATCTGCAACTTGGTGGCTAAAAAGCTGTAAGATATAAAGCAAGAAAAATTGTCTAATAATCAGGAACTTAAAGGTAAGAATAGAACATATAAGATTTGGGGTCTTTCTATTAGATAAATCTAGGAAGTCTATTTTACATATATTCCAAGGAGCCCATGACTTTAGTAATTTTTACCTGAGCCCGATAGTTAATATGCAGAAGTGCTAACAGGATTGTCTGGTAAGATGGTGTCAGAGTTGAGAATAGGACTAAAAAACTGGGTCAGGGCAGAGAGTAGCTCCCAAATCTGAGAAAAGTATATAAATACTGTTAACTGTAAAACCCATTGATCTGATCAAGGTCCATATCTGTTCATATTAAGTATAGTATCTATGCATTTCTATGGAATTTTCCCAAAGTCATTTCTGTTTACTTTGCTTTTATAACTTTATTTTTGAAATGATATTGTTGTGACCCCAATAGAAGTTTGGGACTATTAGCATATGAATGACTTCAGCCTGAGGCTGAGACACAAGGGAATGTATAAAAGGCAGGGACTTAGAACAGGTCACTCTCTTTGGCTGCTGCTTCTTCTCCTACTACTTCTAGAGTTTGCCCTTCTTCCGTAGCCAGTCAACAGCATCAGGTTGAGCCTGATGTAAAGTTTCGAGACCTCCTTTGAATCTAGAGAGGTGGCAGTCGTTGACTGTGTGGGTCATAGTCTGTCTGTAGCCACAGGGGCAGTTCGGGTAGTCTCTGGCTCCCCAGCGATGGAACATAGCAGCGCACTGGCCATGGCATCTCGGTGGAGGTCCTCCAGGTACCTGCCATGACTACTTCTCCTTGGAACTGAACACGAGTGACTTTGCTAGCTGGTAAACTTTTAGACCCCTCTACAGCCAATGAGCAACCTATACCTCAGCTGTTAATTGTTTATCTTACAGGACTAAACTTTTGATAATTACACTCAGACTTTATGGAGCTAGCATTCTCTTAACCCCTAATGATAACTGCTTAATTTACCTTTTACCTGTTTCACCCTAACAAACCTTGTACTGTTTAAACCCGTTCCCAGCTCCCCACTATGAAACCTTTTACACACTGCAGCTCCCCAAGCCCCTTTTTTAAGTTTAAATTACAACAGAATATCTACATTTTTTTTATTCTTACCAAATGTGGTAAGAATGATTTAAACACTGATTATAACATATATCATAAAAAGCAATTCATATATAGATATGAGATAAATTGATAAAAAATCAGAATAAATCATTTGTCTGAATTTACTAAACTTGGATGAACTAACTAGATTGATTATACCTTTTGAAATTTTAAGACTTTCTCATCACTCCTCAGTTAGAATAAGAAGTGCATACACGGTGGGGAATAAAGCAGGGTATTGGAGTACTCACTGATGGTCTGAATATCTACAGCATGGAGAGCAGGGGTTTCAAGACAAAAACTACTGGTCTGAGCACCACTGGCCATACTTTTTAATGCAACAGAGTAAGGAGTCAGGCCGAATAATAAATGAATTTTACAAATATTTGGAAAAAAAGTAAAATACCAGTGAGAGATTAATCTAGAATATATGACTGCTGAGACAACAAATATAGGAACACTAATTAAAATGCCAAAACAGGGAGTGAGAATACCTAAAGTGGTCACCACCACTTACTATCTATTTGCTCTTATCTCTGTGATTTAGCTTATACATTTACAAAATGAGATTATTAATAGTAAATAATATTATAAGGAAATTGTGTCTAATTAATGCATGTACATTTTTTAACACAGTATCAAGCTACTCAGTAAATATGATTGTTTTTGCTGATGCTACTATGCTGATGCTGAAATGTTTTGTTCTTTTTGGAAAGAAATGAAGAAAATACACACCAATTGAATAAGTCAGTATTAAATATCTGACTGGTCTTCACAGAGAAAAAGATGACACACTCAAGTCTATGGAGACATTCAGAAAAGGACTTTGTAGGGAGAATCTAGGGATAAAAGTTAAATATGAATCTGACAAGAAATAGTGTATTGATCCAGGGTCAGAAATACTAAGGAGATATTACCAACTGCTCACCAAAAAAAGGCAAGTAGGGGAAGTAGTTGTTAGAATCCAGAGTGAGTGAAAATAAGGAAGAACAAGGCCTGGGCACTGTAACCTTCAGCAGTACAGCTGAGCCAGACAGCTGCAACAGGACAAGGCAGAAACCAGCCGGAGGAACAAGCACCATCATTATGCATTTTCCTCATTCTCCACATGTAAGCCATGTAAGCAGGAGATGCCAGTAGCCTTCTCCCACTAGATTTCAAAGGCTGTTCTTCAGTCGTCTCTACAAATACCATGACCCTTGGAGTAAAGTGCGAAATGATAACTATTCAACACAACTACCCATGGACAGAAGCTGACGATGAATATAGAGGTCATTTTGAAGGATTTACTCTACCTCTATATAACCTGACAACAGGATTAAAGATGAGGAAAAACACAAAGTCTGAAGTTATCATGAAATTCAAAGTAAAAGGCGGGGAAATAGCTTGGCTGTAGGAAGAAGCACAAAAAAAAAAGTTGATTCTAGAAAATTACTTCACCTCTACAATTTTGCTAAAGCAGGTTTATTTCTTCCCTAGTAGCAATGAATATTCTTTGATTTATATTTACTGAGAGTTAGGCAACTGATGAGATGAGAATGGCATCAACTATATCAGTGAGATGTTAAAAGACTATTAAGGACAGGTAGAGCTAGAGTGCAATCCCACGCAAGAATTCTGAAAAAATATGCAGCCCTATACTTCCATGATATTGATGCCTTCTATCTCATTTCATGTATATGATAGTTGCAATCTGTTTACCATATTATTCTAAGACAGCATGTTTTAATATATCTATAGTTTTATTCATACATTATTCAGATCTATCTTTATTAATTTTTGGTTTTCTGAAAAGATTTAAAAATTCATCTCTTAAAAAGTTTACTCTATTTTATTTACATATATTATATAATTAATAATGACAATGCATGAGGTTTTTAATCTCTTTCCATGTCCTTTTATTGACATATTCCAAAAGTATGTATTTATGCAGAATATTCATTATTGCAAAATCATAAGTTTGTTGAGTCCTGAATTTTACATCCAATTTTAACCAAAATTGGGTTAGGTGAATATAAGCATTTTAAACTTCAAAGTAGTTGGATTGCTTTTCAAATAGATGCTATGCTAATTGGTAGTATTATTATACTGTAGTTATAGGATGAGATTCATGAAATGTCAGCTTTCTAGTTGATAATTACCTTACTTCAGAAGCTCTTTCTATTCCAAAAAAAATATCATGGAAGTTAGTAAAGAATTTTAAGGGTTTGTATTTATTAGTACTGAATTAGTAAGTAAACCTGAGAAAAATAGCAATAATAAGAAATGTGTGACCAAGATCAATATGAGCAAACAGAGTGCCTGAGTTTCTGTCCTTCCTCACACATCAGCTGCAAAATTGCATCAATACATAGAACAAATCCACACAGAAACAAACTTTCCACTGCAATGGACTTAACAGTAATCATCCAGGAAGCAGGCACAGAAAGATGTCCTCTCTTAAAAACATGAAAGTCCCTCCACATAACAACAAGTAATAATAGAAAGAGCTCTATAACTTAGTGGATTCCAATCTGAAAAATATACTGAGATCCCAGAATTTCAGTCCTATTCCTACAGCCTTACAGCAATGAAGAATGGAAATTTAAATATAAGAAAGTAGATGAAGGCAGTGGGAGATGAAGCTACAGCCCTACTGAGCCATCCATGGTAGCTTGGCAGAGTTCCAGTAAATGTCATGTTGGAATTCAGTTTCCATAGCAATTGATTTGGAGGGTTGAATTGGAAAAGAGACTCACTGGTCAGTTCACAAACTTCCAGATTCTGCTTCTATACCTATAAATCCACAGCAATATAAAAAGTAAAACAAGAAATTGTGAGTGGGGAGAAAGGAAGTTGTAGATGCAGACCTGCATGCTAAGTGGAAGTATTATAGAGCTCCAGGGAATGCTACTGAAATTCAATATCCATAGTAATAGACCCTTGCTTCTTGGTTTACTGCCACAGTTGCCAATTGAATGGAAAAATAATGCAATAAAGTTTTTTTAAAAATTTAAAAATCAAAACATCAGATAAGTCATAACAAAAATCAGGTAGCTAAATATCAAAGTATATTAGCTAAAGATATAAAATACAGTCACCAGATGCACCAGGTAGGGCTCACATAATACCATGCACAGGGTCCCAAATTTAAGTTTTTATTCCCCACATTTGGGGGTGGAGAGTATCACAAGCCATAAAATAGTGCTTCTGGTAGCTTTCCACTTCTCAGTATCCTTCTGCCTCTGTTTAAAAAAAAAAACATATGTACATATTTTTTAATTTTTATAGTTTTATACATATTATTTTTAAAGAAGATAATGGCAGTAGAAAGATGTCAAGAATCCAAGTAGTGGCAAGGAGTGTAGGATAGAAAAAATCATTAAGAAAGCCCACATAAAGAATATAAGAACTAAGACAAACGAAGATAATAGTTATAGGATAGCAATATCCTCATAGTGGCACCACAAATAAAATAAATAAATTGATAAAATTCTTATTTGTAAAAATAATTCTTCAGAAATTCTACAAACTAAAGAAGATAAACACATTGATTCAGGAAATTCTAATATTTCCCTCCAAAAATAAATGAACCCTCAGAAGACTAACAGTTTTTTTTTCTTACTTTTTACTTTTCTTTTCTTTCTTCCTTTTTAAAAATATTTTCCACTTGGGTTATTGGCGAAGCTGTATAACTACAAAATGATTAAAGATTCCCCTGCTAACTTTGGCCATATTTTTTTAACTTGACAGGGAGGGAGGAGGGAGAGAGGAAGGAGACACTGTTAGCATTATTCTACTATTGCCACAACTCCTCCAAGTAGGTGGGAATGAGGGCTTGAGCCCAGATCCTCATGCATGACATATGCACTCTACTGGGTATGACATTACTTGTTACCCAATCAGCTATTGTCATTTTCATTCTTATTTATTTATTTATTTATTTATTTATTTATTTATGCCTCCAGTTTCTGGGGCTCAGTGCCAGCACCAGGGATCTATCATTCCTAGTGGCAATTTTCTTCTTCTTTCCATTTTTTATTCGATAGGACAGAGAAAAATTGAGAACTGAGGGGGAGGCAGAAAGGGACAGAGATAGATACATGCAGACCTGCTTCACCACTTGTGAAGCCCACCCCTCCCACACACACAGGTGGGGAGAGCCGAGGGCTAAAATCCCAGTCTTTGGTGAGTTCTTTCTGATTAGTACTATGTGCTGCTTGACCAGAAGCATTACCACCTGGCTGACCTATCAGCTGTTTTCTAAACCAAAAATCTAATACCAGAAAAGACTGGCATGATATCTAAAAAGCTAGAATGAAAAAAAAAAAAAAACTACAGTCAAGAATACACTGTCCAGTCAGATTTGAAAGAGTGATGAAATAAGAAAAAAAAACAGTTAAAGTATCCCATTACCATAAAAACAACCCTATAATCAATACTTAAATGGCATATATAAAAGAAAGATACATAAGAATTTAACTTATTTTTTTAATTATTTATTGGGGTATTAATATTTATAGTTGACAGTAAATACAGTAGTTTGTACATGCATAACATTTCTCAGTTTTCCACATAACAATGCAACCCACTAGGTCCTCTGTCATCCTTTTCCAGGACCTGTACTCTCCCCCCACTAACCCCAGAGTCTTTTACTTTGGTGCAATATGTCAATTCCAGTTCAGCTTCTACTTGTGTTTTCTCTTCTGACCTTTTTTTTCAACTTCTGCCTGAGAGTGAGATCATCCCATATTCATCCTTCTGTTTCTGGCTTATTTCACTTAACATGATTTCTTCAAGCTCCATTCAAGATGAGTTGAAAACAGTGAAGTCACCATTTTTAATAGTTGAGTAGTATTCCATTGTGTATATATATCACAACTTGCTCAGCCACTCATCTGTTGTTGGACACCTGGGTAGCTTCCAGGTTTTGTCTATTACAGATTGTGCTGCTATATTTGCCTTAGTCTTCTTTGTAATTGGATTTGTTTCATTGAAGGTGCCTTTAAAAATTATGCGGAAAAAAAATTATGCAGAAAAGAGTTCTGCCAATATTTTCCTCTAAGTATCTGATAGTTTCTGGTCTAACATCCAAGTCCTTGATCCACTTGGAATTTACTTTTGTATTTGGTGAAATATAGTGGTTCAGTTTCATTCTTCTGCATGATTCAACACATTTTTTTCCAATACTATCTGCTGAAAAGTCTCTCACTTAATAGTCTGGGCACCTTAGTCAAAGATTAGATGTCTATAGGTTTTGGGGGTTACTTCTGGGCTCTCAATTCTATTCCACTGGTCAGTGTGTCTATTTATGTTCCAGTACCAAGCAGTTTTGATTACAATGGCCCTATAATACAATTTGAGATCTAGGAGTGTGATGCCTCCATTTCCGTTCTTTCTTCTCAAGACTGTTTTGGCAAGTCTAGGTCTATTCTGGTTCCAGATAAACATTTGTAACATTTGTTCTATTCTCCAAAAAAATGTGGTTGGGATATTGATGGGGATAGCATTAAATTTGTAGATGGCTTTAGGTAGTCTATTCATTTTGATGATGTTAATTCTTCCAACCCATGAACATGGAATATCTTTCCACTTCTTTGTGTCTTTTTTCAATTTCCTTGAATAGTGTCTCATAATTTTCAGTATACAAGTCTTTCACTTCTTTGGTTAGGTTTACTCCTAGATATTTTATTGTTTTTGTTGCTACTGTAAAAGGAATTGATTTCTGGATTTCATTTTCTTCTTAGTGTTTGCATAGAGGAATGCCACTGACTTTTGTATATTAATTTTGTAGCCTGACACCTTACTGTATTATCTGATGATTTCCAAATGTTTCTTGCTAGATTCATTAGGTTTGCTATGTATACTATCATATCGTCTGCAAGTAGGGAGAGTTTGACTACTCTTCCTGTCTGTATCCCTTTAATTCTTTGCTCCTGCCTGATTGCCATGGCAAGAACTTCCAATACTATGTTGAATAGTAATGGTGATAGTGGGCAGCCCTGTCTAGTACCTGATTTGATGGGAAATGCTTTCAGTTTTTCACCATTGAGTATGGTGTTGACTGTAGGTTTGCTATATATAGACTCCACTATATTCAGGAATTTTCCATCTATTCCCATTTTTTGTATCATTTTGATCATAAAGTGATGTTGTATTTTGTCAAAGGCTTTCTCTGCATCTATTGCTATAACCATGTGGTTTTTGCTCTTGCATTTATTGATGTGGTGGATCACATTGTTTGATTTACATATGGTAAACCAACCTTACATCCCTGGGATAAACCCCACTTGGTCATGATGAACAATCTTTATAATATACTGCTGTATCCTGTTGGCTAGAACTGACTCTTTACTCATTCCTGTGACTATTTCCTGAACTAGCGTTTGGATGTTGACCTCATTATTCTTTGTTTCAACCTTTGGGGCTTTTTATCTGGACTTTTGCCCTGGTTCATTTCTCTAATACTTCTGTCTGGTTTAACCATTCTATATAGTATGTTATGAGGTTCCTCTCTCAGTACTTTTCAAATTACTGATCACTCTTGCGTATATTGACCTGTGTATAAGGAAGGTACTCAAAGAATTCACAGTGGAAATTCACAGTTGTTTCATTATTATTTCAGTCCCTGAGTTGGAGCACAGTGGATTAAAAGCCTCTTTTGTTCCTTTTCTTCCCTATAGGCTATGGGAACCCAAAGGATTTTTTATTTATTTATTCCTTTTTATTGCCCTTGTTTTATTGTTGTAGTTATTATTGTTGTTATTTATGTCATTGTTGGATAGGACAGAGAGAAATGGAAAGAGGAGGGGAAGACAGAGAGGGGGAGAAAAAGATAGACCTGCTTCAATACCTGTGAAGTGATCCCCCTGCAGGTGGAGAGCCTGGGGTTGAACTGGGTTCCTTACGCTGGCCCTTGCACTTCACGCCACCTGTGCTTAACCCACTGTGCTACTGCCAACTCCCCTGAAGGCTTTTTAACTATAAGTAGGCTTCTTAGCTTAATCCTTCACTCCTGACCAAGAGATAAAGCAGGGTGGAGGAGAGTTAATACAGTGGTTATGCAAAGAGACTCCCACACCCCAAGTATCCAAAGCTCCAGGGTCTATTCAGCTTCTCTGCCAAGCTGGGCAGCACTGCTGGGCCCTGTAAGTTTCTAAACAATTCCTGTTTATAGTATGTAGGTTCTGAGGCTATTATTCACCATATTTTCATCCAGAGAACAATGTGGAAAGGTTCCCACTATACAGCCACACTATTAGGCCACTGTTAGGCCACTGGGGTGTAGATCTTCCCCTACGTTTCCTTGTCAGGTCTCTGTCCCTTGATGTCAGCACAGGGCCACCCCCGGTTGTTCCAGCCTCTCAGGGTAATAGCAATGGAGACGCATAGTTGCATTTGGTGAGTCTTAGGGGAGTCCTCTCCTCCCTTCAGCAGTTTTTTTTCATTGGTAAAACAGACTAGAGGTGGTACATCAACTGGTAAACTGCCAGACTGTTACCAGCCACTCAGGAGTAGAAACAGGTTTTAGCCCCAGGAATCTCTCCTTAGGCTCCTCTCTGACCAGGAGCCACAAGTGTCTGCCCAGTGATTTGATGGGTTCTTAAAGTTGTCCTAGTCTTGCCTTGTTCAGGTCCCAGGTGATCTCCTTTAGTATATCAGAAGAATTTAATTTATACAGTGTAAGAAAAGAGAAGAAAAGTTTTCCACAAATGTTTTTCTTCATTTTTGAAAACTGTCTGAATAGACATCTCAAATAATTGTGGGTATTTTTATTTGTTAACACATGAAAACTAACACGTGATCTTAAAGATAAATTCTTTGAGGGTAATTTATAATCTGTGTGATATGGAACTATATCAAATAAATTTTTACATACTATGTTAAATTAGAATTATGGATATCTCTTTTTTCTTTATTAGTAGGATTAGTGGTTTACAGTCACCAGTAAAATATAGTAGTTTATATATGTGTAACATTTATCAGTTTTCCACATAACACTCTAGCCCCCACTTAGATCCTCCTAGTCATGAATATCTTACACCTTGAATGTATAATCTTGCAGCAACATCAAGTGCTGACCACATAAAAATGTTGTCTTATTATGTTATATGTATTTTAATGAGAAAATCCTCCTCAACAGTACACTGATAGAATACCTATTTCCAAGCCATTTTTATATCCTGATATTCCATGCTGTGGTGTGTGTGTTTGTGTGTGTGTGTGTGTGTGTCTGTGTGTGTCTGTGTGTATGTGTGTGTTTGCTTTTAGGATTATTGCTCAGATTCAGTGCCTGCATAATGAACCCACCATGTATAGGGACCATTTTCCCCTTCTTTTGTTTCATTTTCATTTGATAAAGACAGAGCTAAATGGCGGGAGAGACAGCTGTAGCTCTAAAGGTATGTTCTGAGTCCAAGAGAACTTTGGAAATCAAATCTTCTCCCTGAGTTTCATGGCTCTGTTTAGATACAAAAATTTTAAATATCAAACATTTAAATTATTTAACTATCAAATATTTAGATACAGAAGTCCTAATTTCATACTTCATTTCCCTTTCTTGTCATCCCTTGGTCTTCCCTCTAGGCTGATATGTATATTTATATAGAGAGAAATACATGCATATATCTGTATACATTTATATATACAACATATTAGTAGATAGATAGATAGGTAGATAATATATAGATACAACAGGTAGGAAGATGGACAGACAGATATGTAGCACTGCAACTCCTCCTAATGCCATAGTCCTCACAAGGGAAGTACCTGGGCTCCAGCCCGAAGCTCAAACCTAGGTCTCAATCATGTCAAAGCAGGTGTCTGCCCATGTAACAATCTAGTATAAGAATTTCTTTAAAATGTACATCCTTAAGCCTTAGACCAGAATTTCTGAATCAGAATAAATGGAATTCTACAAGAAAAATATCCCTGAGTGAAATTCATCTTTTAATGGGATATATTGTTTGTAATATTATTAAGTTCATTAGATGAGCCTAAATATATGATCTTCTATTATGTATGCAACCAAAAAAAAAAAAAGCTAATATAATCTGCTTCCATGTCTTTATTTACGACACCAACTATCCCCACTGCCACGTCCTACTGGGCCAATCAACATCGTTCACACATTGTATACCCACTGCCACATAGGACAGCAAGTCAACTGAAGTACTAAAGAAATAACCATCAAATCTCTAACAAGGCTTTCTAGATGTAGGGTCTGATGTGATCTTCATGACAATACCACGTCTGGGGTTTTGATTCAGGTAGTTTATTATCTTCTCCAAGTGATGATAGGAATAGAATTTCTAGAACTTATCTGCATAACACTACAACAAATAAACCTACTCATTATCACACACACACACACACACACACACACAAAAAAAGATAGAACTAGCCTATAGAAAAGGTAGGATCATTAATGGATATAAAGAGCTGAAGAGGGCTTGAGAACTCGCTCAGTGCGTAAGACACCTACATTCACAAACACAGACCAGGTTCAACCTCTAACATCACAAGACAAGTAAAGTGCTAGAGGAGGTGGTTTCCATGTTGTACTGTCTTCTCCATCTCTGATCTCTGTCTCATTCATAAATTGTGAAATTTAAAAAGAAATAATGGCTGGAACTTCTGAACACAACAGGAAAACATAACAAAGCAAATCAAAACAACCGTTTAAGTACTCAGAGGACAAATTCTCCTACGGAATAATTGAGGAAGACATTCTAACTAACTGCTTTTTGCCTAAAAAAAATCTAACCCCGAACATAGAGATTTAACTTTGTTGCTTACTGGTTCTTTGCAGTTTGGGCAGGCTAAGTGAGAAAATATTTCTTTGCCTGTAGGGGCATTTCTTTGGTCATTCTTAGGACTAAATCTGGCTGGGACAGGTCACTGTGCATGGGCTATCATGGTCTTCTGTTGTTTCTATTATCTAGGTCCCTCCTTGGTTCTGTGACTAGTCTTTACCATGGACTTCAAAGCATAGTGGTCTCAAATTAGACTGTCACCTTCAAAAAAACAACAATAAAGATGGTCAAGTCTTCTGAACACAAAGTAAAAATCATTGAAATGACAAATAGTTGCTTTTGACATGTTTTATTGGTTAAAACACACCAAGTGACCAGCCCAGAATCACTCCACTGTGAGATTGTCCCAGTTAACTACCAACCAACTAGAGAGAACAACTTTCATTTCTATTCAAGCATGTACAGATGGATATTTAGTTACCTGAAGAAATACCTTTCTATTTTTAGATATAAACCTCAATGTCATGGAGTTAAATATGACACAAGTACACATTTTTTTTTTTTGCAGAAAGAGACTAACAGTAAACTTTTCAATTGTGCAAGTTGGCAGTATCAGTTTAAAAACTAGAGGAATGAAAATTTAAGTAATGCTAATCTTAAATTTTATTCATAAGTCTCACAGAGAAGTGCAAAGAGAAATAAGCTGATATAGATAGCTCTATACACTATAGTGACAGAAAATAGAATGAAATCAAATGTCTACAGATAATCTTTTTAAAAATACACTGCATATTCTGTTCTTATTCTTTTTTACATATGTATCTTTGCGGATCACAACTACTACATTTAGTTCTAGGG
Source organism: Erinaceus europaeus (assembly GCF_950295315.1). NCBI lineage: Eukaryota > Metazoa > Chordata > Mammalia > Eulipotyphla > Erinaceidae > Erinaceus > Erinaceus europaeus. Next base: position 22,743,979 of record NC_080171.1, read on the forward strand.
AGCAGAGTCACATAGATAGAGGAAGATAATACATTTTAAATCAAAAAAGGCAATATCTTTAAAAATATTTATTTATTTATTTATTTTGGGTAGAGACCGAGAGAAATTGAGAGAGAAGGGGAGAAAGATGGAGAGACACATCTGCAACACTGGTTCATCACTCTTAAAGATCCCCCCTGGGGATCTGACTTCCAGAGGCAGAGCTACAAGCAGCAGATCACTTTCTCTCCTCTCCTCTCCCGGATCAACTAGGAATACCAAAGGAGACCACCCGGGACCGAAACAAGACAAGACTAGAATGACCACAGGAACCCAGTAAATCACCGGTGAGTACAAACACGTGTGGCTGGTGACAGAGAGGAGAGAGGGGTCTAAGGAGAGATTGACTGCTAACAGTTCAGCAGTTTATCAGTGGAGACACCACCTCCAGTCTGCTCCACCAACAAGGGGACAGCTTAAGGGAGGAGAGGACTCCCCAGAGACTCACCAAGTGCAACTCTGAGTCTCCATTGCTACTACCCTCAGAATCTGGAGCAGCGACAGGAAGGGACACCAGGGGACAGAGATCTAACCAGGAAACTCAGAAGACCTATACCTCGGTGGCATAGCTGGGGGGTTGTGAAAGTCTCTTTGCATAACCACTGGATTATCTCTGCCACACCCTGCTTTATCTCTTGGTCAGGAGTCAGTGATTAAGCTAAGAAGCCTATTGATAGTTTAAAAGCCCTCAGTCTCCCATAGCCTACAGGGAAGGAAAAAAAAAAAAGAGGCTTTTAAACCACTGAGCTCCAACTCAGGGATTGAAATAACTGTTAACTTCCACCACTGTGAACCCTTTAATTAACTTACTTAGACACAAGTCAATCCAGGCAATAGTGATCAATAATTTGAAAAGTACTGATAAAGGGAACTCATAACATAATATATAAAATGGTTAAAACAACAAGAAAAAATATTGGAGAATCAAACCAGGACAAGAGTCCAGTTAAAAGTCCTCGAAAGGGTGAAGCACAAAATGAGTTCAACATCCAAACATTAGCTAAGGAAATAATAACAGGAGTGAGTAAAGAATTTGAAAAAATTGTAATCAGAAATGCAGGAACAACAAATAAGAATATGGAAGAAGATTCTAATTATCTCATGGTTATTAGAGAGCTGAAAGCTGAAATCGCTGAGCTAAGAAGGCAACTAGCTGAACAAGCTAAAACAGTATCAGAGCAGGGCAACAAAATAGATGAACTCCAGAAAGCAGTAGAGGGCAGAGAGAATAGAATCTATGAGGCTGAAGACAGAATTAGCAAGATTGAGGATGAATTAGAGACAACTAAAAATGAAGTAAGAGATCTCAAAAAGAGATTATGAGATGCTGAAAACAACAACAGAGACCGATGGGATGACTTCAGAAGAAACAATATACGCATTATTGGCATGCCAGAGAAAGAAAGAGAAGGAGAGGAAGAAAGCATTTTCCAGACCATAGTAGCTGAAAACTTCTCTGGTCTAGACAACATCAAAGACATAAAGATGCAAGAAGCCCAGAGGGTCCCAAACAGAATTAACCCAGACCTAAAGACACCAAGACATATCATACTTAGAATGGAAAGGAATAAGGATAAAGAAAGGATCCTGAAGGCTGCAAGAGAAAAAACAAAGAGTCACCTACAAAGGAAAACCCATAAGATTAGCAGCAAACTTCTCCATACAAACACTACAGGCCAGAAGAGAATGACAAGATATCTATCGAGTGCTCAATGAGAAAGGCTTTCAGCCAAGAATACTATACCCTGCTAGACTGTCATTCAGACTAGATGGAGGCATCAAAACTTTCTCAGACAAGCAACAGTTGAAGGAATCAACCATCAACAAGCCTGCCCTGAAAGAAATTCTGAAAGGTCTCCTATAAACAACCAGACCACAACAAATAGGACATATATCAAAACACTCTAAAACTCTACAATAATGGCATTAAAATATTTTCAATCTTTGATATAAATAAATGTCAATAGCCTGAATTCACCTATTAAAAGACACAGAGTAGGAAGATGGATCAGAAAATACAACCCAACAATATGCTGTCTACAGGAAACCCACCTAACTCAATAAGACAAACACAGACTTAAAGAGAAAGGATGGAAAACTATAATACAAGCCAATGGCCCACAAAAAAGTGCAGGAGCAGCTATTCTCATATCTGACATGATAGACTTATAGATAAGATTTAAAAAAAGGAGGTTCCCGGAAGATGGCAGACTGAGATGCTGCTAGTGGCTGAGCTCTGACCACATCTCCTGGAAATGGTAGGATTTTCTGCCTTTAAAGGCCAGCCAATAAGGGGTCCTAGCAGTGACACCAAGGAGGTGACTATAACTTAATTTGGGTTAAGAATTAGAGTAGAAAAAAAGGGGAAAAAATTTTTTTTCTTCCTTTTAATTTCTAAGCATACCTTCCCCACACCCCTCCCCATAACTAGTCCTTGGGGACCAGCTCCTAGCAGGATGCCCTGCTAGGAGCTCCTTTTCTTTACCAAAGTCCTGTCCCACCAGGGAGTATCATTAATTCTAGGTCTATACCCTTCTGAAACCTTTGGCCTTTTTTCTTTCTAAGAAGCCACCACCCCACCTCACACCACATAGCTAATTAAATAATTAAAAATAAATACATAAAAAAACCCTTTCCTTTCACTGCCCTTTTATGACTGTTCTTTTTCTTATCTTTTTCTTTTTTCTCTCTCTCCCTTCATTTTTTTTTCTTTTCTCATTATTGTCATCCTTTCTTCCTTAATCCTACAGCTTCCAAAGTCACAGCCCCCAGCCCCCACACCAACAAACAGTGTGCTTTTTTGAATTCACTGATACACATTTGGGAATTTCCTTTCACTGCTCTTTAATTACAGCTCTTTTTCTTATCTTTTCCCTTTTCACTCTCTTACCTCTTTTTTTTTTATCTTGTAATACAATTCTTCCTTCTTCTTTGCCTTCCTGAATTTGTGAATTATTTTGGCGAAGAAATCTGACTCAGAGTGGACTCTCTATGTGTGTATCTCTGCTCTAGTTCCCTTTCCCCTCTTGTTACCCCTAGAATATACAGTGGATAGTAGATTTGCGTGACTGTCTATTCTTGCTATCCTTTTCTTTCTCTTTCTTCTTCACTGGGATTTGGTTACTATTTATTCACGGACTAGAGAAATTGTTTGGCTAACTGGTAATGATTAAACTGCTTCAATACTTGCTTCAGTTGCTACTGTAATACCTGAGGTTGGTGAGTGCAATTGTCATAAAGCTATTTAGTACAGTGTTACTTGTATTCAAGACACAACAACTGAGGAACAACAGAGCATAAAAAAAAAAGAAACACATAAATCAAAAAAATGGGTAGATCAAAAAAATTAAAACTGCTACTCCAATGAATGAAGACAGGAGCCCAGAAGAAACTACAAATCAGCCAGAAGTAACCATAGATAAGAAAAGTATGCAAGCAATAATAAACTTATTAATCACAGAAATGAAAACAACATTGAAGGAAAGGAATGGCAGTATTAGGGAAACAACAGTTGAGACCCCCAAGGGAAATACTGATTATCTTGAGGCAATTAGAGAACTGAAAGCTGAAATAGCTGTAATGAAGAAAGACGCTGAGGCAAGGGAAAACAGACTAACAAAGCAGAAAACAAAATTAGTCAGACAGAGGATGAGTTAGAGAAAACTAAGAAAGAGGTGAAAGAGCTTAAAAAGAGATTGAGAGACACTGAAAACAACAACAGAGACATATGGGATGATATCAAAAGAAGTAACATTCGTATAATTGGCCTGCCAGAGGAAGAAAGAGAGGAAGGGGAAGCAAACATTCTAGAGGAAATAATAGAAGAAAACTTCCCAGACCTGAATAACAGAAAGGACATCAAGATTCAAGAGGCCCAGAGAGTACCAAACAGAATCAACCCAGACCTGAAGACATCAAGACACATCATAGTCACAATGAGAAGAAGTAAGGATAAAGAAAGAATCCTAAATGCTGCAAGAGAGAAACAAAAAGTCACATACAAGGGAAAACCCAGAAGATTATCTGCAGACTTCTCCACTCAAACTCTAAAAGCCAGAAGGGAATGGAAAGATATCTATCAAGCCCTGAATGAAAAAGGGTTTCAACAAAGGATAATATATCCTGCTAGACTTTCATTCAAGCTAGATGGAGGGATCAAAACCTTCTTAGACAAACAACAGTTAAAGGAGGCAACCATCACCAAGCCAGCCCTGAAAGAGGTTCTAAGAGACCTCTTATAAATAAGAACATCACTATAATACTTGCAATATATCAGAGCAAACAAAATTTTTTTGAACAATGGCACTATAATACATTAAATCTTTAATATCAATAAACGTCAATGGCTTAAACTCACCCATCAAAAGGCACAGGGTGGGGGGATGGATCAGAAAACATAACCCAACCATATGCTGCTTGCAAGAATCCCATCTGTCACACAAGATAAACACTTAAAGTGAAAGGATGGGAAACTATCATAAAGGCTAACGGACCACAAAAAAGGGCAGGAACAGCCATTCTCATCTCAGACACGATAGATTTTAAATTAAATAAAGTAATAAAAGATAGGCAAGGACATTACATAATGATTAGAGGATCAATCAGCCAATAAGACTTAACAATTATTAACATCCATGCACCCAATGAGGGACCATCTAAATACATCAAGCACCTATTGAAAGACTTTCAAAAATACATCAATAGTAATACAATAATAATGGGAGACTTCAATACCCCACTCTCACACTTAGACAGATCAACAAAGCAGAGAACCAATAAAGATACAAGAGAATTGAATGAAGAGATTGACAGACTAGACCTCTTGGACATTTTCAGAGAACTTCACCCCCAAAAACTGGAATACACCTTCTTTTCAAATCCACATAACACATACTCAAGGATAGACCACATGTTAGGCCACAAAGACAGCATCAATAAATTCAAGAACATTGAAATCATCCCAAGTATCTTCTCAGACCACAGTGGAGTAAAACTAACATTTAACAACAAACAGACAATTATTAAAAGTCACAGAATTTGGAAACTAAACAACATACTCCTTAAGAACCACTGGGTCAGAGACTCACTCAAGCAGGAAATTCAAATGTTCCTGGAAACAAATGAAAATGAAGACACAACCTATCAAAATATTTGGGACACAGCTAAAGCAGTACTGAGAGGGAAACTTATAGCCATACAATCACATATTAAACACCAAGAAGAAGCTCAAATGAATGACCTTACTGCACACGTCAAGGACTTAGAGGAAGAGGAACAATGGAACCCTAAAGCAACCAGAAGGACAGATGACTAAAGTTAGTGCAGAAATAAACAACATTGAAAATAAAAGAACCATACAAAACATCAATGAAGCCAAATGTTGGTTCTTTGAAAGATTAAACAAAATTGACAAACCCCTAGCCAGACACACCAAACAAAAAATAAGAAGACTCAAATTAATAGCATTGTAAACGATGGAGAAGATATCACAACTGACACCACAGAAATCCAGAGAATCCTGTGAAACTTCTATGAAGAACTATATGCCACCAAGCTAGAGAATCTGGAAGAAATGGAACAATTCCTAGCAGCATATGCACTTCCAAAACTGAACCAAGAAGAACTACAAAATCTAAATGCACCAATCACAGACAAAGAAATTGAAACCATTATTAAGAATCTCCCCAACAACAAAAGTCCTGGACCAGATGGCTTCACTAACGAATTCTACAAATCTTTCAGGAAACAGTTAGTACCCATATTTCTTAAGCTTTTCCATAAGATTGAAGAAACAGGAATACTCCCTTCCACCTTCTATGAAGCCAACATCACCCTGATACCAAAAGCTGATAGAGACAGAACAAAAAAGGAAAACTACAGACCAATATCTCTGATGAACATAGATTCCAAAATATTAAACAAGATCTTGGCCAACCAGATACAGCAACATATCAAAAAGATTGTTCATCACAACCAAGTGGGATTCATCCCAGGAATGTAAGGCTGGTTCAACATCCGTAAGTCAATCAATGTCATTCACCACATCAATAAAAGCAAAGCCAAAAACCACATGATTTGAGACCGGGGGAAGATGGCGGACTGAGAAGCTGCTAACAGCGAGTGCTCTGATTGCATCGTCGGCAACGGTAGGATTTTCTGCCTTTAGCAGGCCAGTCAATAAAGAGTGACAACAAAGAGGTGATTATAATTTAATTTGGGTTAAGAATTAGAGTAAAGGTGACACGGACTAGCGGGGCTCCAGACTTTTCAGGCGGCGCCGGGCAAGGAGAGTGCACTGGGCATTGTCCTCCGCCCGGGAAGGCGGCTCCTCCGCCGGTTGCAGAGCGCGGCAGGCAGAGGACCCGGAGAGAGCACTTTAGCTCGGGGGCTTTCTCTCGGGAGTCTCCAGGGTCCACCGCGACCCTGAGGGCGGATCCAAAGACTTCTTGAGTATAGCTCTCATTGGATCAAAGGACTTGGAGCTAGTTTTCATTTTCGAGAAATCCTTTAAAAAACTCTGGAGGGGGGGGTTTCCCGGAAGATGGCGGACGGAGAAGTGGCTAGCCTTTGAGCTCCGGACACATCTCATGTAAACAATAGGATTTTCTGCCTTTAGCAGGTCAGCCAATAAGGGGCCATAGCGGTGACACCAAGGAGGTGACAATAACTTAATTTGGGTTAAGAATTTAGTAGGGGAAAAAAATTATTTTTTCTTCCTTTTAATTTTCAAGCATACATCCTTCCTGCCGCCCCCCCTCCCATAAGTAGTCCCTGGGGCCAGCTCCTAGTAGGATACCCCATACCACCAAACAGGGTGTTTTTTTTTTTTTAATTCACTGATACACATTTGGGAAGTTCCTTGCACTGCTCTTTAATTGCAACTCTTCTTCTTATCTTCTCCCTTTTCTCTCTCTTATCTCTCTCTCTCTTTTTTTTTTTAATCTTGTCATACAATTCTTTCTTCTTTGCCTTTCTGAATTTGTGAATTACTTTGGGGAAGAAATCTGACTCAGAGTGGACTCTCTATGTGTGTATCTCTGCTCTAGTTCCCTTTCCCCTCTTGTTACCCCTAGAATATACAGTGGATAATAGATTTGCATAACTGTCTATTATTGGTATCCTCTCTTTCTTTTCTCTTTCTTCACTGGGATTTGGTTACTATTTTTTCACGGACTGGAGAAATTGTTTGGCTAACTAGTAACGATTAAACTACTTCAATACTTACTTCAGTTGCTACTGTAATTCCGGAGGTTGGTGAGTGCAATTGTCATAAAGGTATTTAGTACAGTGTTACTTGTACTCAAGACACAACAACTGAGGAACAACAGAGCATAAAAAAAAGAGAGAAACACATAAATAAAAAAATGGGTAGATTAAAAACAAATAAAACTGCTACCCCAATGAATGAAGACAAGAGCCCAGAAGAAACCACAAATCAGTCAGAAGTAACCATAGATAAGAAAAGTATGCAAGCAATAATAAACTTTTTAATCACAGAAATGAAAACAACATTGGAGGAAAGGAATGGCAGTATTAGGGAAACAACAGTTGAGACCCCCAAGGAAAATACTGATTATCTTGAGGCAATTAGAGAACTGAAAGCTGAAATAGCTGTAATGAAAAAACAAGCTGAGGTAAGGGAAAGCAGACTAACAGAAGCAGAAAACAGAATTAGTTAGACAGAGGATGAGTTAGAGAAAACTAAGAAAGAGGTGAAAGAGCTTAAAAAGAGATTGAGAGACACTGAAAACAACAACAGAGACATATGGGATGATATCAAAAGAAGTAACATTCGTATAATTGGCCTGCCAGAGGAAGAAAGAGAGGAAGGGGAAGCAAACATTCTAGAGGAAATAATACAAGAAAATTTCCCAGACCTGAATAACAGAAAGGATATCAAGGTTCAAGAGGCCCAGAGAGTACCAAACAGAATCAACCCAGACCTGAAGACACTAAGACACATCACAGTCACAATGAGAAGAAGTAAGGATAAAGAAAGGATCGTAAAGGCTGCAAGAGAGAAACAAAAAGTCACATACAAGGGAAAACCCAGAAGATTATCTGCAGATTTCTCCACTCAAACTCTAAAAGCCAGAAGGGAGTGGCAAGATATCTATCTAGCCCTGAATGAAAAGGGGTTTCAACCAAGGATAATATATCCTGCTAGACTTTCATTCAAGCTAGATGGAGGGATCAAAACCTTCTTAGTCAAACAACAGTTAAAGGAGGCAACCATCACCAAGCCAGCCCTGAAAGAGGTACTAAAAGACCTCTTATAAATAAGAACATCACTATAATACTTGCAATATATCAGAGTAAACAAATTGTTTTTTAGAACAATGGCACTACAATACATTAAATCCATAATATCTATAAATGTCAATGGCTTAAACTCACCCATCAAAAGGCACAGGGTGGGGGGATGGATCAGAAAACATAACCCAACCATATGCTGCTTACAAGAATCCCATCTGTCACAACAAGATAAACACAGACTTAAAGTGAAAGGATGGAAAACTATCATACAGGCTAACAGACCACAAAAAAGGGCAGGAACAGCCATTCTCATCTCAGACGCGATAGATTTTAAATTAAATAAAGTAATAAAAGATAGGCAAGGACATTACATAATGATTAGAGGATCAATCAGCCAGGAAGAATTAACAATTATTAACATCTATGCACCCAACGAGGGACCATCTAAATACATTAAGCATCTACTGAAAGAATTTCAAAAATACATCAATAGTAATACAATAATAGTGGGAGACTTCAATACCCCACTCTCACACTTAGACAGATCAACAAAGCAGAGAACCAATAAAGATACAAGAGAATTGAATGAAGAGATCGACAGACTAGACCTCTTGGACATTTTCAGACTCCTCCACCCCAAAAAAATGGAATACACCTTCTTTTCAAATCCACATAACACATACTCAAGGATAAACCACATGTTAGGCCACAAAGACAGCATCAATAAATTCAAGAGGATTGAAATCATCCCAAGTATCTTCTCAGAACACAGTGGAGTAAAACTAACATTTAACAACAAACGGAAAATTATTAAAAGACATAGAATTTGGAAACTAAACAACATGCTCCTTAAGAACCACTGGGTCAGAGACTCACCTAGATGTCAGACCAGAAACAATCAAATACTTAGAGGAAAACATTGGTAAAACACTTTCCCACATACACGTCAAGGACATCTTTGATGAATCAAACCCAATTGCAAGGAAGACTAAAGCAGAAACAAACCAATGGGACTACATCAAATTGAAAAGCTTCTGCACATCCAAAGAAACTATTAAACAAACAGAGAGACCCCTCACAGAATGGGAGAAGATCTTCACATGCCAGACATCAGACAAGAAACTAATAACCAAAATATATAAAGAGCTCAGCAAACTTAGCCGCAAAAAAGCAAATGATGCCATCCAAAAATGGGCAGAGGAAATGAAAAAAAAAATTCACCACAGAGGAGATCCAAAAGGCTAACAAACATATGAAAAAATGCTCTAGGTCACTGATTGTCAGAGAAATGCAAATTAAGACAACACTAAGATACCACCTCACTCCTGTAAGAATGGCATACATCAAAAAGGACAGCAGCAACAAATGCTGGAGAGGATGTGGGGACAGAGGAACCCTTTTACATTGCTGGTGGGCATGTAAATTGGTACAGCCTCTGTGGAGAGCTGTTGGGTAGTTGCCATCTCCCCCTGGCTTCTGCTTAACCATATGCCTATATAGGGATTTTACTGATCCAAAGCTTTGGTCTATTTACATAAATCACTTTTACATAAAGTACTCCAGGGCATTGGTGGTTCTATGATAGGATTCTCTCCTGCTCCACTCCCTCCTTGTCACACACTGATCCCTTCTTTGTCACACTCTGATTTTCACCAGTCACTTTTCTCTCCACCCTCTCTATATCACATCCTGTTTCCACCCTACTTGGAGAGTATAAAAACAGCTGCTCTTCTGATTAAAGACACTTGGAAATTGCTTTCCGGCTCCGAGAGTTCCAGAGTGTATCTCCTGCGGAAGTTGGTGCAGCACGAGTTCCTGATCCCTCTCCCACACAGCAGCCTAGATCAGCTCCAGTTGAGTTCTCTCCAACCCAGAGAGCACTAGCTCGGGAAGAAGTACCCTCAGGTTATCCCGGCATCTGGCGCCCGGAACAGGGACCTGTAAGCAGCAGATTTACAAGAAGACATCTTAGATAAGTACACACCTTTTGGGTATCTGCAATATTGTGTTAAGGCACTGTGAGTTTTTTTTCTTTCTTATTGTTTTCCGGAGATCTTTCCACCATGGAAAATCTTTTCCAAATCCTGCATTCTTTTTCAGTATACAATTTTTATATATCTGGGACATTTTTCTCGGGGCTTCACCTTATATCCTGTTGGTCATCATAGCAGCTTTTAAGGGATATATAGGTCAACCTCTCAAAAGGCTTAAGGACCTAGAGGCTGAGGTCAAAGAGATAAAGGAAGTAATCATAGAACTTAACCAGCACCTTAAAAACAAGAAGAAGCAAAGGCCTGTCGTGATCTTGACCCACCCTAATTCCTCTGCATCTTGCCCTGAGGCCCCTATTTTGGCATCTTGCCCTGAGGCCCCTATTTTGGCAGACACGTGTCCGAATTCTCCTTTGGACTCCACAGCCACTTCTTCGGCCACCCCTATTTTGGCAGAAACGTGTCCGGAACCTCCTGCTGCCTCCACGGCTGCTTCTTCACCCCACCCTGTTTTGATAGACACATGTCCGAATTCTCCTGTAGCCTCCAAAACCACTTCTTCAGCCACTTGTCCAGAAGCTTCCACTTTGATGACTCCTCCTACCGCTACACACTTATCAGAGCAAGTCCACACATTTCCGGTCAGTGTTGCCCCCAATAGACAAAAACCTCAGGCCTGGTATCCATATTCCACCACAGACCTGAAGGAACTACGCCAGGCTATCAAAGATGACGGTGTTCATGCCCCATGGACCAGGTCCATTTTACAAGGCCTGCTTCAGAACCTTAATACCCCTCAAGATTGGAGAGATGTGACTCGTGCTACGCTCCCAGGCCCCCTCTTCCTGCAATGGGAGGCATTCTTTCGTGACGAATGTTTACAACAATCGCGGAAAAATATTCAAAATCAGCCAGAGGGTAATTTTGATGCATTGTTTGGAACAGGCCAATTAGAAACAGGGATTCAACAGGCGGAAGCCAAGTTTCCAGCGGGGTATTTTGATCAAGTACGCCTGTGTGCATTAAAAGCATGGGAGCGATTAACACCACCCATGGGAGCAGCCTCAACCCCCATTATCTCCCTGCAACAAGAACCTGATGAATCCCTCGCTAAATTCATTGCCAGGGTCCAATCGAGTTTGGAAAGGAAGATTTATAATCCTGACGCTCGTTTTCTCCTTCTGCAATCCATAGTCTGGGATGGAATGCTTCCGCATTTTTGACAGGCCTGTATCACTCTTAAAAACGAACACCCAGATACTTGGATTCTAGCTACACAGGATCTGAGATCAAGCTCTTTTCAAGGACGTATGTTACAGGCCTATGCAGCTACCTTACATAAGCAAAAAGGAGCTTGCTTTCAGTGCGGTCGCCAAGGGCATTGGCGTAACCAATGTCCAGAAAATAGACCACGACCCCGCCTCCAGTCAGGGCGACCCCACCTCCAGTCAGGGCGACCCCACCTCCAATCAGGGCAACCCCGCCTCCAGACAGGGAATCAGAGACCACGAATGCCTTGTCCCAGATGCCAGAAAGGATTTCACTGGAGGAGAGATTGTTGGTCAAGGTTCCATAGGAACGGCACGCCTCTGCCAAATGTAAACAGGGATTTAAACTAGGTATGGGGCTTCCCTTAGCCCCGCCCCCAAGAGGGAAGGAAGCAGGTCGCCCGCTTGGTGCTGTGCCCTTCTTCCACAAACAGAAGCCCAGCTTGGGACCCAATCCATCGCTACACCCACCACGCCAAGTAACAATAACAGAGGGTGAGCAGAAGGAGGAACCCGCGGTATGTGGGAACTTCCAGCATAGAAATAACCGGCTGGAGCAAGAGAACAGCTCGAATTCAGAGCCTGAGATTTTATGGACAACCCCTGTTTTAGAAAGGGGTCACCCAACTATGACAGTAAAGATTGGTAATATTCCTTTTAAATGTTTGATTGACATGGGAGCAGATAAGACAATATTAAGACAAGCAGAGGTTCCCCAGAGTTGGGAACTCCTCCCAGGACCACGCTTACATGGTGTTGGAGGATTGACTCAGGCATTCCGCACACGAGATTCCCTTGTGTGGGAAGATCCAGAAGGGACTACCGGACGCTTTCAGCCTTTAATAGCTGATATAAGCACCAATTTATTGGGAAGAGACTTGCTGGAATCTTTAGATGTAGTGATATCCTCAGACACCTCTGCAGGACACCACACTCACTCCTGTGAGACTGCTAGACCCAAGCAGCACCCCCAATACTAACTGCCACTGTTCTTAACAGAACTCCCCGCTTAGATTGGCTTTCTAATGAGCCTGTCTGGGTGGAACAGTGGCCTTTGCCTAGGGAGAAGCTAGAAATTTTAAAAAAACTCGTCCAAGAGCAGTTATCTTTGGGACACATTCGTCATTCTCGGAGCCCATGGAATACTCCAGTCTTTGTAATTAAAAAGCGCTCAGGAAAATGGCGCCTCCTCCAAGATCTTCGTGCAGTTAATAAAACCATGCAGGTTTGGGGCTCCCCCCAAAGGGGTTTGCCTCTTGCTTCCGCAATTCCCACAGGAATTCCAATCATAGCTATTGATATACAGGATTGTTTTTTCTCTATTCCCTTACACCCACAAGATTGTAAACGTTTTGCTTTCTCTGTTCCTTCTATTAATAATGCCAGCCCCGCCGATAGATTTGAATGGGTGGTACTGCCCCAGGGCATGGCTAATAGTCCTACTATTTGTCAAGAGGTTGTTAAATCTGCCCTTTTCCCATATATTCATAAGGGCCTTAAGGTTTTTCATTATATGGATGACGTGTTAATATGGGGAGAATTAGATACAGATCTCTCCGCCCTACGTGATTTTCTAATCCCTGCCTTAAAGAGAAGTGGACTTAATGTAGCTCCTGAGAAGATACAGCTAATCCCTCCAATATCTTTCTTAGGCTCAGAGATTTCCCTAACGCAGATTCGTCCTTTAAAACCTTGTGTTACTTTTCCTTCTAATCTCACTCTTGCTTCTTTACAAAGTTTTCTTGGAAATTTGAATTGGCTTAGGCAGTATCTTTATCTGCCTACGAGCTGCCTGCAACCACTGTTCGATCTGTTAAAAGGAAACAAACAGCCCTCCTCAAAGCGTATGTTAACCCCCGAAGCATCCTTGGCTCTGGAAAAAGTTAACCAGGCTCTCCAGGACATGCACCTCGTTCGATTCTCCCCCTCCTCTCCAGTAAATCTTCTAATCTTTAACTCCACCCCCATGGTAGTGGGGGCATTGTGGCAGTAACATGGCGTTCTCGAATGGCTTCATATGCCAGTAGGCGGAGCTCCAAGACTCCTTACCGAGATTGATGCCTTAGCATTTATGGTTCGCCAAGGAAGAAACAGATCGGTTCAGGTCTTAGGAAGGGAACCAGATTCAATCATTCTTCCCTTTTCTCTCACTGATACAGAATGGCTCATACGCCACCATTCTCGTTTTGCCATAAGTTTAATGGGTTTTCCAGGACAATTAGATAATCATTTTCCCTCTAATAATTTGATAGCTTCTTTACCTCTGTTGCCTCTACTAGTACCTAAACTTTTCTCTTGAGATCCCATCCCCTCTGCTCCTACAGTGTTCACTGATGGTGGAAAAAAGGGAGCTGCTGCCCTTATATATTATCCAGACCAGCAATACCCCAAACCTCTCTTTACTGAACTTCCTGATAATTCCCCTCAGTACAAAGAACTTTATGCTGTTTTCCTTGCATTAAAAGCTGTACCAGAATCCTTCAACCTTTTTTCTGACAGTTTGTATACTGTTAACTTACTTCCATGGCTTGCTCGATCTTATGTAAGAATTGATGACAACCCACTTTCTCCTCTTTTAATTCAAATTGCCTCTATGCTCTGTTCTCGAACCCATCCACTGTATGTTCAGCACCTACGTTCCCACAGCCCTCTTCCTGGTCCCCTGTCTGAAGGGAATGCTGCAGCTGACCGCCTTGCCTCCACAGGAATTCTCCTAGCCTCTGTCTCTAATCCTGCTGACTTTCATTCCCTAACCCATGTTAATCTTAAAGGTCTTCAAGCTCGATTTCCTGATATTCCTCTGCCACAGTTAAAACGTATTCTTGCTACATGTTCCTCCTGTGCAGGTCTAATCAAAACACCTGCTATTCAGACTCTGGGGGTTAATCCTCGAGGTTTAAAAGCCAACACTCTTTGGCAAATTGATGTTACCCACATACCTAACTTTGGCAAACAAAAATATGTGTTCCTCTCAATTGATACCTTCTCTAAGTTTATGTGGGCTACAGCTCAGACTGGAGAAAACTCAAAAAAGCTTATAAGCCATATGCTCTCCTGTTTTGCTGTAATGGGGTTACATCTTCAACTTAAAACGGATAATGGACCTGCTTTTACCAGCAAACAATTTAAAGATTTTTGTTCCCTCTGGAACATTACTCATACTACAGGCATTCCGTATAATCCACAGGGACAAGGCATTGTTGAGAGGGCCCATCAAACTCTTAAGGCTCAATTAAATAAAGAAAAAGGGGAAATGTACCCCCCTAATATCCAGCTGGCAAAAGCCTTAACTACATTAAATCTCTTTAATATTTACAAAAACTCCGACCAACCTCCTATAATTCTTCATTGGCAAACACCACCCACCCTCCCAACTATTAAAGTCAAATGGAAAGACCCACTTGATAAAATTTGGAAAGGACCTGACCCCCTGTTGACTATGGGGAGGGGTTTCGCATGTATTTTTCCACAAAATTACTCCAAGCCTGTTTGGGTTCCTGCCCGCCATGTCCGGCAATACCCACATGATGGTGCTGATATCCCTGAAGAACAAGAAACACTGCAAGAAGACTGGCTGCAAGAGGACAGGCTACAGGATGCACCCCAGGATCCATAATACAGCATGGCAGAATAAAAAAAAAATCTGATTCACAGAACTCCCCCCCCCCCCCGAATGAATGTCTTATGCTATGACTGGCCAGTTGTGTTTTGTGAGTGAGTGAGTGAAAAAAAAAAAAAATTGAGTGACCAAAATTTTTGTATGACCCATTGTGCTCAGAGTACTCTGAAAGTTAACTGACTTTATATCAAACGGCTGGACGCAGCCATGGTTTCTGGAGACGTCCAGAAACAGTCCAAAAATTGTTCATTCCCCCTTTTGATTTCTTTTTTAAGTCTTGATACCAATATGAAATGTTTAGTCTTAAACTGTGTGAGTAAAGATGGTTCAACTATGACAGTAGTTCTAAATTCACATTTGAAATGATATATCTTATTTACAAGTTTTTCTCCTCCTGTGTGTTATAAACTATATGTTTAATATGCGTGTTTCAAGTTTGGTAAACATTAACTTAACAGTTAAATTGTAACTTCGAAGTTACATTTTTACGAGAAGAGGTAAAATCAATTCATTTAAGTAACTGAGTGTTTAAGGTAAAACTCTAAATATTCAATGTGACAATTCATCATCTCCTAAGTTAAAATACAGATTCTCTATACAGGACATTTTTGGAGGGCCCCCAAAAAAGTCCTGTAAGCTATCTTGTGGAAATTAATCCACAACAAATTTGGCATCAATCTGATATCGTAAATGTACCAAAAAAAAAAAATTGTCACTAAAATGTGTTAACTCTAGTAACCTCAGTTTGCTTAAAAACCCAATGTAAAAATAGTCAAGAATCAATATATGTAACTTAAACTCGGTATGAAAACTTTGCTATATAAAGACTGCTACATGAGGTCACGTAAGATGACCTTTACACAAAATTATAAAGATACCTAAACCAGTTATAATCATTGAGTTATCAATTGTAGTAAACTTCTAATTTGTTACAAAGTTTTTTCATAAGTAATTGACTACAGCTATGACAAGCCTTCGCATAAAGAAGCATCTGCTCATATAGAATCCCCAGAAATCCATCTTGGACCCCTGACCTCTGACATCACCCACAATTACAGCCATCCCCAGAAACCCATGATGTGACCTGACACGATCTGGAGAACCTGATTCACAGACTCCGAAGGACAAGACTTTCCTACTGCCTTTCTCTCAACCATCGGTGTCTGCTCTTCCTGCTTCTGTTTCACCCATCATGTTTTGGCGGTTCCAGGTAACTCTCTACAGAGAAGAAAAGTTCCGGTGGCCGTCCTCCTCCATCAAGATAGACGTGTGGCATTTATTTCCTGGCCGTTGACATTGGACTGATGCTTCTATAGAACTTGCTGGACACTCCTTTTATACTGCTGGACTTCTTGAAGAATAACTGTAGCAGTTCATAGAACTTACCACCAGCTGACTCAGGATTTTGCAATGCCAGATCACCCCTCTAGCCCCTCGGCTTATCAGGCCCCCACTCCTCCACCCATCAGGCTCACTCTGTCTCTTGCTACTCTTACTTATCCCTCCCTGTCTTGTGCTAGTTATTTTTGAAGACACTTACACACTATCATTCTGCTTTCTTCCCAACAGGTTTCCGTTCACCCCTACACTGCTATTCCCCTGACAGAGATGAAGCCTTTTACAGACATTGACCCAGTTATATATGGCCATTAAGTAAGAGGAAGATGTTGGGGAATTGTGAGGATATGGTTGAGCTTGGAAGGGCTTGAGCCTGAGGGGTGTGTCAATCCTGTTAGTCTCTCTCTCCACGGAGAGGTTGAGCAAGGAGGGACAGTAGAACCCCAAAAAAGGTGTGCCTCTTATCAGTCTCCCTGCCTCACAAAGTGCCCCGCACTCCTGATACTATGGCAAAAAGTTAAAAAGAAAGGGGGAGATGTTGGGTAGTTGCCATCTCCCCCTGGCTTCTGCTTAACCATATGCCTATATAGGGATTTTACTGATCCAAAGCTTTGGTCTATTTACATAAATCACTTTTACATAAAGCACTCCAGGGCATTGGTGGTTCTATGATAGGATTCTCTCCTGCTCCACCCCCTCCTTGTCACACACTGATCCCTTCTTTGTCACACTCTGATTTTCACCAGTCACTTTTCTCTCCACCCTCTCTATATCACATCCTGTTTCCACCCTACTTGGAGAGTATAAAAACAGCTGCTCTTCTGATTAAAGACACTTGGAAATTGCTTTCCGGCTCCGAGAGTTCCAGAGTGTATCTCCTGCGGAAGTTGGTGCAGCACGAGTTCCTGATCCCTCTCCCACACAGCAGCCTAGATCAGCTCCAGTTGAGTTCTCTCCAACCCAGAGAGCACTAGCTCGGGAAGAAGTACCCTCAGGCTATCCCGGCAGAGAGAAGTCTGGAAAACTCTCAGAAGGCTAGACATGGACCTTCCATATGACCCAGTAATTCCTCTCCTGGGGTTATACCCCAAGGACTCCATAACACACAACCAAAAAGAGGTGTGTACTCCTATGTTCATAGCAGCACAATTCATAATAGCTAAAACCTGGAAACAACCCAGGTGCCCAACAACAGATGAGTGGCTGAGAAAGCTGTGGTATATATACACAATGGAATACTATGCAGCTATCAAGAATAATTAACCCACCTTCTCTGACCCATCTTAGACAGAGCTAGAAGGAATTATGTTAAGTGAACTAAGTCAGAAAGATAAAGATGAGTATGGGATGATCCCACTCATCAACAGAAGCTGATTTAGAAGATCTGAAAGGGAAACTAAAAGCAGGACCTGATCAAATTGTAAGTAGGGCACCAAAGTAAAAACCCAGTGGTGAGGGGTAGACATGTAGCTTCCTGGGTCAGTGGGGGGTGGGAGTGGGTGGGAGGGATGGGTCACAGTCCTTTGGTGGTGGGAATGGTGTTTATGTACACTCCTAGCAAAATGTAGACATATAAATCAGTAGTTAATTACTATGAGAGGGGGAAATCAATTGTATGTCTCAAAGTTTCTCAAAAGACAAACTGAATCTTTTTAATATATAGGCTATGTATTTGATTTGCGGACTCTCTCAAAAGCCTAGACCAAGTAGATTAGAAGCATCCAATAGCACAGCTATATACAAGATACTGGGTACTGTACAGCAAACCATAATAAAGGGACTTTGCAAAGTTAACCCAATTAACAAATAATGTGATGATAATATTAACTATCGATTGTCTTTTTGAACCCTAAGACAGCAGGAACCTCACATCTTCACTATAGAGCCCCTACTTCCCCCAGTCCTGGAACCCTTGGATAGGGCCCACTTTCCCGTATGCATCTCCCAATCCAAACAAAATAATATTGCATCCGCCGATCACAACCTAACCAAAGGAACGATAGCCACCTCAACATGTTTCACCTCAGACTGTATCCAGAGACTTCACGTGTGTAATGACAACCCTTCAGCTTCATTACTCAGGTGAAACCTTTCCTTTTATAGTACACCCTAATTTCATCTCAGGTAGTTCACTTTCTAACAAAGTCCCATAACCTAGATATACCCCAGTTTCTGTGAGAGAGAGTTTATGTGCACACGTATCCATAAACTACTGGAAAATATATACCTGAAAGCAGTAGTACACTAGAGTTTGCAGTGAGTACCTCCCTAACACTTCCTCTCCACTATTCCAAGCTTGGGATCCATGATTGCTCAACAAATTGTTTGGCTTCGTATGTTAACTCTCTTTTCAATCACCAGGTTCCAGATGCCACCAGGATGCTGGCTAGGCTTCCCTGGATTGAAGACCCCACCAATGTGTCCTGGAGCGCAGCTTCCCCAGAGACACAACTTACTAGGGAAAGAGAGAGGCAGACTGTGGGTATGGACCAACCAGTCAAAGCCCATGTTCAGCGGGGAAGCAATTACAGAAGCCAGACCTTCTACCTTCTGCAACCCTCAATGACCCTGGGTCCATGCTCCCAGAGGGCTAGAGAATGGGAAAGCTACCATGGGAGGGGGTGGGTTATGGGTATTGGGCGGTGGGAATTGTGTGGAGTTGTATCCCTCCTACCTTATGTTTTTGTTCACTAATCATTTCTTAAATAAAAAATTAAAAAAAAAAAACCACATGATTATCTCAATAGATGCAGAGAAAGCCTTTGACATAATCCAACACCCATTCATGCTCAAAACTCTACAAAAAATGGGAATAGATGGGAAATTCCTCAAGATAGTGAAGTCTATA
The DNA here is from genome assembly GCF_950295315.1 of Erinaceus europaeus. NCBI lineage: Eukaryota > Metazoa > Chordata > Mammalia > Eulipotyphla > Erinaceidae > Erinaceus > Erinaceus europaeus. The sequence goes on from NC_080171.1 coordinate 22,763,338, forward strand.
TATAGCAAACCTACAGCCAACATCATACTCAATGGACAGAAGCTGAAAGCATTCCCCCTCAGATCGGGGAATAGACAGGGCTGTCCACTGTCACCATTACTCTTCAACATAGTATTGGAAGTTCTTGCCATAGCAATCAGGCAAGAGAAAGAAATCAAAAGTATACAGATTGGAAGGGAAGAAGTCAAGCTCTCACTATTTTCAGATAATATGATAGTATACATAGAAAGATCTAAAGATTCCAGCAGAAAATTACTGGAAGTTATTAGGCAATATAGCAAGTTATCAGACTACAAAATCAATGTACAAAAATCAGTGGCATTTCTTTATGCAAACACTAAATCTGAAGAAGAAGACATCCAGAAATCACTCCCATTTACTGTTTCAGCAAAATCAATCAAATACTTAGGAATAAAGTTGACCAAAGAAGTGAAAGACTTGTATACTTAAAACTATGAGTCGCTACTCAAGGAAATAGAAACTGATACCAAGAAATGGAAAGATATCCCATGCTCATGGATTGGAAGAATAAATATCATCAAAATGAATATTCTCCCCAGAGCCATATACAAATTTAATGCAATACCCATCAAAGTTCCAACAAGCTTCTTTAAGAGAATAGAACAAATACTACAATCATTTACCTGGAACATGAAAACACCTAGAATTTCCAAAACCATCTTAAGGAAAAGAAACAGAAATGGAGGCATCACACTCCCAGACCTTAAAATATATTATAAAGCCATCATCATCAAAATAGCATGGTACTGAAACAAAAATAGGCACACACACCAGTGGAACAGAATTGAAAGCCCAGTAATAAATCCCCACACTTATGGACATCTAATCTTTGATAAGGGGGCCCAAAGCATTAAATGGAAGAGGGAGACTCTCTTCAATAAATGCTGCTGGGAAAACTGGGTTTTAACATGCAAAAGAATGAAATTGAACCACTTTATCTCACCAGAAACAAAAATCAACTCCAAATGGATCAAAGACCTAGATGTCAGACCAGAAACAATCAAATACTTAGAGGAAAACATTGGTAAAACACTTTCCCACCTACACCTCAAGGACATCTTTGATGAATCAAACCAAGGAAGACTAAAGCAGAAACAAACCAATGGGACCACATCAAATTGAAAAGCTTCTGCACATCCAAAGAAACTATTAAACAAACAGAGAGACCCCTCACAGAATGGGAGAAGATCTTCACATGCCATATATCATACAAGAAGGTAATAACCAAAATATATAAAGAGCTCAGCAAACTTAGCACCAAAAAAGCAAATGACGCCATCCAAAAATGGGCAGAGGATATGAAAAAAACATTCACTACAGAGGAGATCCAAAAGGCTAAAAAACATATGAAAAACTGCTCTAGGTCACTGATTGTCAGAGAAATGCAAATTAAGACAACACTAAGATACCACCTCACTCCTGTAAGAATGGCATACATCAAAAAGGACAGCAGCAACAAATGCTGGAGAGAATGTGGGGACAGAGGAACCCTTTTACATTGCTGGTGGGAATGTAAATTGGTACAGCCTCTGTGGAGAGCAGTCTGGAAAACTCTCAGTAAGCTAGACATGGACTTTCCATATGATCCAGTAATTCCTATCCTGGGGTTATACCCCAAGGACTCCATAACACACAACCAAAAAGAGGTGTGTACTCCTATGTTCATAGCAGCACAATTCATAATAGCTAAAACCTGGAAGCAACCCAGGTGCCCAACAACAGATGAGTGGCTTAGAAAGCTGTGGTATATATACACAATGGAATACTATGCAGCTATCAAGAACAATGAACCCACCTTCTCTGACCCATCTTGGACAGAGCTAGAAGGAATTATGTTAAGTGAGCTAAGTCAGAAAGATAAAGATGAGTATGGGATGATCCCACTCATCAACAGAAGTTGACTAAGAAGATCTGAAAGGGAAACTAAAAGCAAGACCTGATAAAATTGTAAGTAGGGCACCAAAGTAAAAGCCTTGTGGTGAGGGGTATACATGCAGCTTCCTTGGCCAGTGGGGGGTGGAATTAAACTAATACTTAACAATCAACAAAAGATTAGTGACAGTGCTAAAATGTGGAAGCTCAACAGTACACTTCTTAACAACTTCTGGGTCAAAGAGGAAATCAAGGAAGAAATCAAAATGTTTCGAGAGTTCAATGAAAATGAAGACACAAGCTATCAAAAGATTTGGGACACAGCTAAAGCAGTCCTACGAGGGAAGTTCATAGCTATACAAGCACACATTAGGAAACAAGAAAAATCACAAATAAACAGCCTGATTACACATCTTAAATACCTAGAAGAAGAACAATAAAGGAACCCTAAAGCAATGAGAACGTCAGAAATCACTAAAGTTAGGGCAGAAATAAATAACATTTAGAAAAGGAAAGCCATACAAAAGATCAATGAAAGTAAATGTTGGTTCTTCGAAAGAGTAAACAAATCGAAAAACCTTTAGCCAGACTCACAAAACAAAAAAGGGAGAAGACCCAAATAAATTGGATAGTAAATGAAAGAGGAGATATCACAACAGATACAGGCAGAAATTCAACATATCATGCGAGGCTTCTATGAACAACTATATGCCACCAAGCTAGAGAACTGGGAAGAAATGGACGATTTCCTAGATACCTACCAACTTCCAAAACTAAGTCAAGAGGAAGTGGATAACATGAACAGGCCCATCACAGCTAATGTAATTGAAACAGTTATCAAAAATCTCCCCCAAAATAAAATCCTGGACCACATGGTTTTATGAATGAATTCTATAAACCTTCAAAGAAGAACTAATACCTCTACTTTTAAAAGTCTTCCAGAAGATTGAAGACACTGGAATACTCCCTGCCAGCTTCTATGAAGCCAACATCACCCTGATACCAAAAGCAGACAGGGACACAACCAAAAAAGAAAACTACAGAGCAATATCTCTGATGAACATAGATGCAAAAATATTGAACAAAATTCTAGCCAACCGGATACAGCAGTATATCAAAAAGATTGTTCACCATGACCAAGTGGGGTTTATCCCAGGTATGCAAGGTTGGTTTAATATATGTAAATCAATCAATGTGATCCACCACATCAACAAAAGCAAGACCAAAACCCACATGGTCATATCAATAGATGCAGAGAAAGCCTTTGACAAAATACAACATCCCTTTATGATCAAAACACTACAAAAAATGGGAATAGATGGAAAATTCCTGAAGATAGTGGAGTCTATATAGAGCAAACCTACAGCCAACATCATACTCAACGGGGAAAAACTGGAAGCATTTCCATTAAATCAGGTACTAGACAGGGCTGCTCACTATCACCATTACTATTCAACATAGTGTTGGAAGTTCTTGCCATAGCAATCAGGCAGGATCAAGGAATTAAAGGGATACAGACTGGAAGAGAAGAAGTCAAACTCTCCTTATTTGCAGATGACATAATAGTATACATGAAAAAACCTAAGGAATCCAGCAAGAAGCTTTTGGAAATCATCAGGCAATACAGTAAGGTGTCAGGCTACAAAATTAACATTCAAATGTCAAGGCATTCCTCTATGCAAACACTAAGCTAGAAGAAATTGAAATCCAGAAATCAATTCCTTTTACAGTAGCAACAAAAACAATAAAATATCTCGGAGTAAACCTAACCAAAGAAGTGAAAGACTTGTATACTGAAAATTATGAGTCACTACTCAAAGAAATTGAAAAAGACACAAAGAAGTGGAAAGATATTCCATGCTCATGGGTTGGAAGAATTAACATAATCAAAATGAATATATTACCCAGAGCCATCTACAAATTTAATGCTATCCCCATCAAGATCCCAAGCACATTTTTTAGGAGAACAGAAAAAAATGCTACAAATGTTTATCTGGAACCAGAAAAGACCTCGAATTGCCAAAACAATCTTGAGAAAAAAGAACAGAACTGGAGGCATCACACTCCCAGATCTCAAACTGTATTACAGGGTCATTGTCATCAAAACTGCTTGGTACTGGAACATGAATAGACACACTGACCAGTGGAATAGAATTGAGAGCCCAGAAATGAGGCCCCATACCTATGGACATCTAATCTTTGACAAAGGGGCCCAGACTATTACATGGGGAAAGCAGAGTCTCTTCAACAAATGGTGTTGGAAACAATGGGTTGAAACATGCAGAAGAATGAAACTGAATCACTGTATTTCACCAAAGGATGCATTGGATCTACCTTCTTGTGGTGCATCCCATGAGTACCCATTCATTGGGGAAACTGACGATCCTTCCTAGCCGACTGAATCCACATGGATCCCAGTCACTTTCAAAGCCAGCAACAAGCAGCTCCTGACAGCTTTCAACCTGACGCTGTTGACTGGCTACAGAAGAAGGGCAAACGCTAGAAGAAGAAGAACCAAATAGAAAAGTAAATTCCAAGTGGATCAAGGACTTGGATGTTAGACCACAAACTATAAAATACTTAGAGGAAAATATTAGCAGAACTCTTTTCTGCATAAATTTTAAAGACATTTTCAATGAAACGAATACAATTACAAAGAAGACTAAGGCAAGCATAAACCTATGGGACTACATCAAATTAAAAAGTTTCTTCACAGCAAAAGAAACCACTACCCAAACCAAGAGACCCCTCACAGAATGGGAGAAGATCTTTACATGCCATACATCAGATAAGAGTTTAATAACCAACATATATAAAGAGATTTTCAGACTCAACAACAAGACAACAAATAACCCCATCCAAAAATGGGGGGAGGACTTCGACAGAATATTCACCACAGAAGAGATGCAAAAGGCCGAGAAACACATGAAAAAATCCTCCAAGTCTGTGATTGTCAGAGAAATGCAAATAAAGACAACAACGAGATATCACTTCACTCCTGTGAGAATGTCATACATCAGAAAAGGTAACAGCAGCAAATGCTGGAGAGGGTGTGGGGTCAAAGGAACCCTCCTGCACTGCTGGTGGGAATGTCAATTGGTCCAACCTCTGTGGAGAACAGTCTGGAGAACTCTCAGAAGGCTAGAAATGGACCTACCCTATGATCCTGCAATTCCTCTCCTGGGGATATATCCTAAGGAACCCAACATATCCATCCAAAAAGATCTGTGTACACATATGTTCTTGGCAGCACAATTTATAATAGCCAAAACCTGGAAGCAACCCAGGTGTCCAACAACAGATGAATGGGATATAGGATTTTTATAGAGAAAGGTCAAATGATTTTAGATATCTCAGAATAATTACTATGTAAACACATATACAAATAGCTCTCAAGGACCAGGCTTAAAACCAAATGTACTTAAATAAAATAGTTAAAAGGAATCAGGTCACAAGTAAAGGAAATCAGCTCATCTCCCTCCAAACAGCATCAGGGAATGAAGACACTGGGGGAAGGGAGAACTTTTCAAGTTCATTAAGAACCTTCATTTAGCATTAGCTGCTGTCAAATGTCTTGTGCAGCTACAGAAGTGGCACTTCAGCTAGAGCACAGGGTTTGCAAGCAGGAGGATCTAGGTTTGACACCACATATGCCAGAGTGGAGTGCTCTCTCTCCACTCTCTCCACACTGCTCTCTCTCTCTCTCTCTCTCTCTCTCTCTCTCTCTCTCTTTCTCTCTCTCAGAAAGTCTTGCTGAGCTTTCTGACATTCGTCAGTAAATACAATAGTTTGTACATGCATAACATTTCCCAGTTTTCCATATAACAATACATCCCCCACTATGTCCTCTGTAATATGGAAATTTTTGTCTTGGAAAGTATTGACACACTTTTAAATGCTTATTTATCTATTTATTTATTTATTTTAGAAAGAGACAGAGAAATTAATAGGAGACAAGGAGGTAGAGAAGGGAAGAGAGAGAGAGTAATGGGAGAGGAGAGAAAGACCTGCAATACTGTTTAATCTTTCATAAAGCTTCACCCCACCCCACCACACTCCCACAGATTGGGGGTCAAGAGTTTGAACCCAGATCCTTGTTAATAATCATATGTTTGTGCTCAACCAGGCGTGTCATCATACAGCCCCTTCAGGATACATCTTAATAAATTAGTATCAATCTTATCTCAGGTTCAAACAGTATTTCCCAAATGTCAGAAAGCCTATAGTAAAGGTAGGATCAATAACAATTATGGCCACCAGAAGCAGTGTAGTCATGATGTGAGCACCAAGTCCCAGCAGTAAACTTGGTGGCAAAAAACAAACAAACCACTCCTGTATAAATCAGGTGGTTACCTGAGTTATTGTTATTTCTTATACATTAAAGCAAAGAAATTAGTTTGTTGGCCACTTACATTCTCAATAGGAGTTTACATAACTGGAACTCACATGATTTCCCCTTAGTGTTAATATAGTCAGTCAATGTTTAAGTCATTTTAATCATTACTTCATATTTATGAATCTAGTAAATAACTCCTTGATACGTTTTTCTATCTGTACAGACTAGTCATTCAATGACCAGTCAGTAATTTTATTATTTTCTTCTAGTTTCCTCACTAAACTTACTTACACATTTTAATTTATATTTTAGTAGTGATTCTTTATTCAAATGTTCATTATCATATCTGTATCAAATTTGTCAGTAGCCCTTATAAAGAGATAACCCATCTACACAATTGCCAGAAAAAAAATTCATAATGCCCCAAAACAAGCTATTTGATGTTAATCATATAGAAATGAAGATACCAAAGTAAAATTAGATTCTTCCTTTTTATTCTTGTATTAGGTAGAAACCCAGAGAACTGAGAGCTGATATACTCATCTAACTAAAATATATTCCAAATGGAAGCATATAGCAATTTTAATGTTTTGCCACATTATTTTCAACCAAAAGTAGTAAATTTAAAAATGCATTTTAGTATCCCAGATGGGGAAAGTAGAAATGGAAAATAGGAAAAAAATATTTCACTCGGTTTTGGAAGAAAAGTACGTCAATTAGCAGATTTTAAATTATTGGCCTGCTTTCACAAATTAATGTATTTTGGAGGAGTGTGTATATGCATAGAGGAAGTTTCATAGTATCTGTTACTATTTCTTTAAGAACTGTAACTTCGGTAAGAAAGTAATGAGTTCAAAGAATTAGAAAGGCAACAGGAGCCTTCTAACAATTAGAAGGATCTGTTAATTAGCACAGAATATGAATCTTAAGCTTCCTTGCTTATCGAATCACTTATTTTAATGAAGTAAATGTGGATCAGAAACCTTACTAACACACACACACACACACAAATAACTATAAGCAAATATTTAAATGAGCAAAAAGCCTTTCACAGAAATCTGATCCAGTACCACAAGATGTAAAGATACTAAAAATTACCATTACCACATTATATATTTCCTGTTAAGGATTTGTGCCAAGGTAATTCATGGGGATCAGCTTTATAAGTAATACAGAAGAGCATGAAGCATGTCCACCACACCAATTTTTGCAAACGGTTCGTTCCGTACACCATTTTTTTAAATTTATTTTTCCCTTTTGTTGCTCCCTTTTTTTATTGTTATAGTTATTGTTGTTGTTATTGATGTCATCATTGTTGGACAGGACAGAGAGAAATAGAGAGAGGAGGGGAAGACAGAGAGTAGGAGAAAAAGATAGACACCTGCAGACCTGCTTCACCACCTGTAAAGTGACCCCCCTGCAGGTGGGGAGCCAGGGCTCGAACAGGGATCCTTAGGCTGGTCCTTGAGCTTCACGCCATGTGCGCTTAACCTGCTGTGCTACTGCCTGACTCCCAGCATACACCAATTTAAGAGGTTAGAGAAAACAGAAGTGAGAAAGTTGGGGATTAGCATAAATAGGGGTGGTGAGAGTTGAAGACTCATCATTGCTCAGTAACAGCAAAGAATAAATGAAATGTCAGGATTAAAGTAAGACTAGTGAATTCAATGGAAATTCAGAAAAATATATGACATAGGACTTTTATGTTTGTGCATTTGTAGAAATGTATCATTTCACAGGATTTTAGTTTATCATTTAAGAATCTACTTTAAGTGCTCAATCAGTGCAATGTTTCTAAGTATCTCCAGTAGCCTTTACTTTCTGCTTTCATACTATAAATTTCATTACATTTGTGAAGCTTTTATTTATGTATGGCTGTCAAGTACTACAAAACACTAAGAGCTTATTTTACTTATGAACAAGACTGTTAATTAAGTATGTATGACCTTTTTACCTAAGAAGAATGTGATGGTATGAACCTAAAGTAAAAAGAAAAGAGTGAAAAAGAAGAAAAAGAAGCAGAAGAGAGCAGGATCAACAGCAGGCCAGTATCTATAATGAACTTCCATTTAGAAGTCCAAGAAAATATTTTGATTTCTTCAAAATCAGGGAAAAAAAAGTTTTGTCTGATGAAACTATTTTACTATATAGCATCACCATATTTATCTTTATATTGACATTCTTTTTAAAGTTTTATTTCCAAATATTTGTTTAATGAGAAATAGAATAGAATAGAACAGAATATATATAATTAGAATAGAATATATACAATTTTTTTTCTAGAGAGGAAGGGGAGGGAAAAAGACCACAGTACTGCTTAGTTCTGGCTTATGGTAGTGCTATGGATTGAACCTGACACCTCAGATCCTCAGGCATGAAAGCCTTTAGCATTATCATTATGCTCTCTCCCTAGCCCTATACTAACATTGTTATATTCTTTTTACTAGTTATATTTTAATGGAAGGAGAGACCCACAATAAACAAACAAACAAAAAGATCTTAGAGCAAAAGAAAATCATGATAGAGCACAGAAAGAAGTAAAAATGACGAAAGTAAGAATCTATTTGCTTCCTGTGTCGGTTTTCATATGATAACAGTAAATGTTCCCTATACCCAGAAATTCAGGAGATTTTTCTGTTGTTGTTTTTTTATCTACCATCTAATAGTGTAAGTTGGTTGTTATGGAATAATAGTTTATGCATTAGAACTGGATATAAAGTGTCAACAATATAGCTCATATGGAGAGTGTGCCTGCATTGTGACATGCAAGACCCAGGTTCGAGTCCAGCCACACATCTCTGGAAGTTTCAGTTCTGTGTTTGAAACAGCTCCTATACATAGAATGTAAATTGATATGTGAATTCATTTTTATGACAATCCAAGATAAGTGAGATTGAGTTATAGCTCTCTACGATGAGAAAATGATTACCTTGGGTAAGGATGGACGAGGTAAGTAACAAAATGGATCATCAAAATGACCCCTGGAATCCAGTAATAATCTAATTTTCTACCTGTGAGTGACTAAATAGCTATATTCACTTTGTGACAACTTATTGAACTTATTATTTATGTGTTTTAGGTATGTATATCTAAGTAAACAAATCTTTTAAAAAAGTAAGGTAAAAGCCATGAAAATAAGTTCTGACATGTACTTAATACACTCTCTTCATACTCCAAGCAAATAAATTCTGATAGTTTTGAATTGTTCCTATTAAATGTGCCAATTTATGGAGGAAATTGTTAAATGATATGCAAGCGTGGATGTTTCTGATGTAATTTGGTGGAAATAATCCATATGGGTATACTATAGGAGAAAACATGGAAGATGATAAGTGGAATATAAGAATATATTTAACTGAGATAAAAATAAAAATAAAGGCAACAGAGGAACACATTTGCTAAATTTCAGAAGCTTCAAAGTAAGTTTGCTTTATAGTTTTTAAAGCTTGCTTACGAGAGAGAGAGAGAGAGGCCACACCACAATTTTGTCCTAGTCTATAGTGCTGTCAGAGATATAATCTGAGGCCACAGGTGTGGAAGTGTTGTACTCTCAAAGCTGAGTTCTCCCTGGCCCTATCATTTTCGAGATTTAGCTATTCAAAATCAAATGAGCTGGCAAAAATATGGTAACCAAACTGCCTTAGATTTTAAGAGAAATACAGGTGTGATCAGGTAATGAAGCACAGGATACATACACCATGTATCAGCGTGAAATGATCCTGAAGTCTTATAATTTTGAAAACACTGTTAACTCACTAATAAAAAACTGAGAAGATTCAGTTCCCTACTCTGAAATATTTTTTCTGATTGTAATATAGAGTATTCCACATCGAAAAGTTAACTAATTTGATGATTTCTAACTTTTATATTTAAATTATTGTATGTAAAAGTTACAATGGGTAAAGCAAAAAAGGAAAGAACATATTCCACAATTTATTTTAGAAGTAAGGAGGAGTAAGAAGCTTAAAACTATCAATGCAACATTGGACAAATATTTATAGCCTGGTGATTCTAAATAGTTTAATGTCTTCTGTATTCTCCCTGGCACATTTGGGTCTGAAACAGATGAATGATAAAATTCATGCTGGGTTCTGCTCTAGTCTGCATGTTATTGAGCAATCATCAAAGTTAGCCAGCCATTTAAGGAGTAGGTCTATTATTATCTTGTAGTGACGAGGTCAAATCAGTCAGGTTTGAACTCTCATTAGTGACGAACAAGGATCTCTGTGCTATTGCCCTTTAATAACTTACAATACAGAGAGACGTTGTAGTATCTAATATCTAATCAACTCAGGAGCCGTAGGTTTGTTGCAAGCCTCCATACTCTCCAGTATAAATAACCAGTTATATTCTGTGTAGTCCCTTCAAACAAAACAAAACAAAACCCTGCCTGACAGCCATATGTGTGTTTTAAATAGAGGAGAGGATTCTCTCGTGTTAGCACATCATTATCACCTGGCCTAGGAGACCCCCATAGAATTACAGAAAAATAAATTACAGAAATACAATTGGCCATTTAGTTAGGCTATATAGTTTCCTTTATACTTCTTGATGACTGGTAATTTTTGAGACATCTAAGTGTACAATATCATTTACAGGATTTCTAGTCACATGAAAGTATTGTTGGTGAAAAAGTAAAGGTAAACCTCATTTTCAGTTCATAGTCAACCTACCCATTAACTCTTAACTGGGGTCCTAATTCTCACTGTGCATTATATTTCCATATCCCACAGAAACCCATTATCTCATCATTATTTATCATATCAAACACCTTCTTTTAATTTTGACTTCAATAGATTTCTTGTTAGAGTTTGGTGGCGCACGTGTGTGTGTGGGGGGTATACTCCCTTTCCTATCTCCATCCATCTATTTTTATAAAGATATTTACAACCTTTGGGAGAAAAAGAAACTGTTTACACATATAACTGCAGCTAAAATTCAGATTACTAATTCTCTGTAAACTGTTTGATCCAGAACATTGTTAGAAACTTAATTGCTTGTCAAAAAAGTAAAAATACTTTTTTTGTTATGAGTCCATCAAGCAGTTAAAGTCTGCTAGTGAAAATATGTTCTTTTATGGTAGCAGAAATTTTATTGATAGATACAAAAAATAGGAGAGAAAATGTGTAACAAACAATTCATTCAAAGATGGCTAATTTTTTAATAAAAATATTAGTGGGAAATTAATAGCTGGTTTTCATAGACAAAAAATTTTCATTTTCTTGAGGACTGAGGTGGAATTTAACTGTGATTTTTAAGGAAGTTTACCCTTCTTATATGATACACAAAAATTGGATATGAATAGAAAGTACTGTCAATTTAAATGTAAAAGGTAAAACTAGAGAATTATTATAAGAATACAGAAGTCAATATTTGTAATATCTACAAATATGATACAAAAAGCACAAACAACAAAATAAAAAGCAGAAAAAGAAAAAGCCTGGCACAAAAATAGATCTATTCTGCTTAAAAATGTCACTATCAAAAACCTGGAAGCAACCCAGGTGCCCAACAACAGATGAGTGGCTGAGAAAGCTGTGGTATATATACACAATGGAATACTATGCAGCTATCAAGAACAATGAACCCACCTTCTCTGACCCATCTTAGACAGAGCTAGAAGGAATTATGTTAACTGAACTAAGTCAGAAAGATAAAGAGTATGGGATGATCCCACTCATCAACAGAAGTTGATTAAGAAGATCTGAAAAGGGAAACTAAAAGCAGGACCTACCAAATTGTAAGTAGGGCACCAAAGTAAAAACCCAGTGGTGAGGGGTAGACATGTAGCTTCCTGGGCCAGTGGGGGGTGGGAGTGGGCGGGAGGGATGGGTCACAGTCCTTTGGTGGAGGGAATGGTATTTATGTACACTCCTAGCAAAATGTAGACATATAAATCAGTAGTTAATTAATATGAGAGGGAGAAAATCAATTGTATGTCTCAAAGTTTCTCAAAACACAAACTGAATCCTTTTAATATATAGGCTGTTTATTTTATATGCGCACTCTCTCAAAAGCCTAGACCAAGTAGATCAGAAGCATCCAATAGCACAGCTATATACAAGATACTGGATACTGTACAGCAAACCATAACAAAAGGACTTTTCAAAGTTAACCCAATTAACAAATAATGTGATGATAACATTAACTATCGATTGTCTTTTTGAACCCTAAGACAGCAGGAACCTCACATCTCCACTATAGAGCCCCTACTTCCCCCAGTCCTGGAACCCTTGGATAGGGCCCACTTTCCCGTATGCCTCTCCCAATCCAAACCAAATAATATTGCATCCGCCGATCACAACCTAACCAACGCAATGATTGCCACCTCAACATGTTTCACCTCAGACTGTGTCCAGAGACTTCACGTGTGGAATGACAACCCTTCAGCTTCATTACTCGGGTGAGACCTTTCCTTTTATAGTACACCCTAATTTCATCTCAGGTAGTTCACTTTCTAACAAAGTCCCATAACCTAGATATACACCAGTTTCTGTGAGAGAGAGCTTATGTGCACACGTATCCATAAACTACTGGAAAATATATACCTGAAAGCAGTAGTACACTAGAGTTTGCAGTGAGTACCTCCCTAACACTTCCTCTCCACTATTCCAAGCTTGGGATCCATGATTGCTCAACAAATTGTTTGGCTTCGTATGTTAACTCTCTTTTCAATCACCAGGTTCCAGATGCCACCAGGATGCTGGCCAGGCTTCCCTGGATTGAAGACCCCACCAATGTGTCCTGGAGCTCAGCTTCCCCAGAGACACACCTTACTAGGGAAAGAGAGAGGCAGACTGGCAGTATGGACCGACCAGTCAAAGCCCATGTTCAGCGCGGAAGCAATTACAGAAGCCAGACCTTCTACCTTCTGCAACCCTCAACGACCCTGGGTCCATGCTCCCAGAGGGCTAGAGAATGGGAAAGCTATCATGGGAGGGGGTGGGCTATGGAGATTGGGTGGTGGGAATTGTGTGGAGTTGTACCCCTCCTACCTTATGTTTTTGTTCATTAATCCTTTCTTAAATAAAAAATTAAAAAAAAATGTCACTATCAAGAAAATATGTGCAACTTGTATACTTGAAATGGTATATGTTTCTATAAGATTTAATGAACTGAAACTTTATAATGCAAGTGTAAATGAACCCAGTCTTACATTTCATGAAGTTATTTTTATGTAGTTTTATTTGTGATTGACAAGATCATAATATAATAGTGTTGGGATTCTTCATGTTGGTTTGGCCCCCTGCCCCCCCTAGCTCTGAGAGAAATGGTTTGGCCCTTGCTAGTTTTGCCCCCCTCTTTCTCCCCACCCCGTATGCTATGGACATGCAGAGTCCCAGCAGCAGTGGCAGAGGAAGAATGATGGGGAAGTACATGGTGTGGTGATTTGCCCCTTTGTGAATAAAGATTAAACTGCAGCTTCTCAGCCCAGCAGTGTGTCCCCGAGTCTGTCTCTGTCTACCACGGCGACGCTAGCCTGGACTGCTGGAGCCCCCGAACTTTAACAACATAATAGGGCTATAGTTCCACAGCATTCCCACCCCAAAATTCTGTCCACACCACCCCAACAATAACAAAATCTGAGATATGGGTTGACTATGCTGAGTGAAGTAAGTAAAGAATTGAAAGACAACTACCAGTTGATTCCACTCATATGTGGAATATAGATAATTGAAACACATAAGCCCATTTTAAATGAAGAAAGATCTAAACACATTTCTTCAAAGAAAATATATAAACATATAAAATAGATGTTCAAGATTATTATACGTTAAATGGATATGAGATACTAATTATGTCCAATAGATTGTAGCCAAAAGAATAAAATTAATATTAAGTGGTGTTGAGAACATGCAGAAATCTGAAACTATTTGTTGAACATAAGAATGTTGTATTGCAGCTACTTTAAAATATACGTTAAAGGAGTCAGGTGGTAGCGCAGCAGGTTAAGCACAGGTGGTGCAAAGCTCAAGGACCGGCATAAGGATCCCAGTTCAAGCCCCGGCTCTCCACCTGCAGGGAAGTTGCTTCACAGGCTGTGAAGCAGGACTGCAGCTGTCCATCTTTCTCTCCCCTCTCTGTCTTCCCCTCCTCTCTCCATTTCACTCTGTCCTATCCAACAACAACGACATCAATAACAACAACAGTAATAAAAATATTGAAAGAAAAAATATATACTTAAAAAGATCCTCAAGATACTAAATGAAGAGTTTCAATATGACCTACTCCTACTCTTAAGTAAATACTCCAAAGAAATAGAAATATATCATCACACAAAAAACAGAAACAGCAGAAGAGAAAAGAGCTTGCATGTCATGAGGTCTCAAGCTTATTCTCTAGAAGCACAGATGGTAGAGCTGAGCAGCGCTTTGGTGCCCCTTTGTCTCTTTCATTAAATAAATATATATACATCATATTCATATACTATTATGTTAAGTATAATATGTGTAAGATAATGCATATTAAAACATGCATATTTGGGAGTTGGGCTGTAGTGCAGTGGGTTAAGTGCACGGGGCGCAAAGCGCAAGGACCGGCTAAGGATCCCTGTTCAAGCCCCCGGCTCCCCACCTGCAGGGGAGTCGCTTCACAAGAGGTGAAGCAGGTCTGCAGGTGTCTATCTTTCTCTCTTCCTCTCTGTCTTCCCCTCCTTTCTCCATTTCTCTCTGTCCTATCCAACAATGACAACGACATCAATAACAACAATAATAATAACCACAACAATGTAAAAAATGCATATTTAAAATAAGGCAAATTTTCACCACAGCATTGTTCATAATAAAAAAAGAAATAACTATCATCAATGAATTACTATTAAATAAGATGTGACCTATCCATACAATAACAACTCACTCAAAAATTTGAATGAATTTCTGAAATATGGAAACATGAATTAATCTTGAAAATATCACACTAGATGAAAGAAACCCATCACACAAGGCCACATATTACATGATTCCACTTAATGAAATGTCCAGAACAGACGATCATGAAGGCAAAAGAAAGTATTCATGTAAGATGAATAGAAACTGGGAAGAAAATGATGAGTGCAGGGATAGGCAGTAACTGTTAAGGGGTAGAGTGTTTGGGAAGAATAATAAAAATGTTCCTGAATGTCTGTGATGATGGTTACACACTGAATATACTAAAAACAATTCAATTATTCACTTTAAGTGGGAGAATTATGTAATACATGACTGATAGTTCAATAAATCTGTTAAGAAAACCCATTTGGACAGGCATTATGTGGAAATAGATGTGTGTGGTACCGTACAAAAGCTTGTTGAGAAAGATACATCAAGGTGTCCTGGAAACAGAGCAGAGGGACAATTCAACTTTTCTGTGTCACTGATTAGTTTTTACTTATAGTAAAAAATAGTGTCTATCAGTGAGGGTCTCTGCATGTGTATGAAACAGAATTTGCTATACCCCTAGCTAGTGTTGTAAATATTTGGTCCATGGAGTCCTGTGACATTTCAGCCACCCAGATAGCTGTTTATATCTGCAGTTTGGTGTAAGGAGTGAGTGTGCTGAAGGCAGCTCATCTCACTTCAAGAGAGCTAAATGCAGGCATCCTTTCCCACTTCCGTGCACACACTGATAACTTGAAATTGGCCATACTGGGAGTATTTACACAATGCAAATCAGCAAATGCTACAAATCAGGGCCTCATCTCCATCCTCCCTTCTTTCCCCAATTCTGCTGCTAAATAACTGTCAGCATTCCAGTAGGTCTTCATGTCCGTCCTTTCAGAAAGTAACTCAGAAAATACCATACTTGGGATTCAGATATATTCATGAATGCTTGGAAAATTGAAGAAATTGTTCAGAAGCCAAATTGCCTAGGGGAAGCACGGAGGCTCTGAGAAAGAATTTGTTATAAGGGAGCACAGAAGCTGGCAGGATGAACCTTACTAGCAACAGAAGCTGAGAATTAGGAAGAATCAAATGTTCTGGGTACAACTCAAAAGGCACAGCAGCACCTTGGAAGGAAACAGCTTTGGAGAGAACTACAAAGTGCTAGACACAAACTTCTGGAAAGATTCAAAGCTCTAATAATCTTGGTATGAGTCCTTTGTTAGACACAAAGGAGTCCAGAGACGTCAGGTGTGGAATGACAACCCTTCAGCTTCATTACTCAGGTGAGACCTTTCCTTTCATAGTATTCTCTAATTCCATCCCAGGTGGTTCACTTTCTAACAAAGTCCCATAACCTAGATATAGACCAGGTTCTGTGAGAGAGAGCATATGTTCACACGTATCCATAAACTAGGGCAAAATATATACCTGAAAGCAGAAGTACACTAGAGTTTGCAGTGAGTACCTCCCTAACACTTCCTCTCCACTATTCCAAGCTTTGGGTCCATGATTGCTCAACAATTTGTTTGGCTTTATATGTTAACTCTCTTTTCAATCACCAGGTTCCAGATGCCATCAGGATGCCAGCCAGGCTTCCCTGGACAGAAGACCCCACCAATGTGTCCTGGAGCTCCCCTTCCCCAGAGACCCACCCTACTAGGGAAAAAGAGAGACAGACTGGGAGTATGGACTGACCAGTCAACGTCCATGTTCAGTGGGGAAGCAATTACAGAAGCCAGACCTTCCACTTTCTGCAACCCACAACAACCCTGGGTCCATGCTCCCAGAGGGACAGAGAATGGGAAAGCTATCAGGGGAGGGGATGGGATATGGAGATTGGGTGGTGGGAATTGTGTGGAGTTGTACCCCTCCTACCATATGGTTTTGTTAATTTATCCTTTCTTAAATAAAAAATCATTCAAAAAAAAAAAAAAAAAAAAGACTGAGCAGAACTCCAGAGAAGCAGCGAAGAGAAGCAGCTTGAAAGAGGAGCCCCTGAGCTGAGCATGCTGAGGCAGCCATGGCAGGGGAAGGCAGCTCAAATGAAATGACAGAAGAACAAAAGGTGGAGGAAGATGGTGTGGTACTAAGTCATTAGCAGCCAAGGCAGCAACATGGCACTAGAGAAACAGCAAAGAGAAGGGGAACCTTCACTACCACTCAAACTCATTAACATTTCTCCTTGGAGATTAAGATACTTGAGGGTTAAGGAACCTTCTGAAAAGAGACTAAACAACTGAGGTATATGCATGCATGTTTGGGAAAGGTAGCTATCACTCAGGTAAATTGGATATATATATAATCTTCAAACACATATCACGTTGACTTCTCTGCTTCTATTAACACATTATCAGCATCTTGGAGAAGAATTTATTTTATTCATCTTAGCTCCCATGACCATCATAGAGCACAATGTTGAGATTTGGTGTTTGACAATAACAGGAAAAACTAAACACTACTCTGCATAGTGTATCTTATGTATGTCTCAGCCAAAGAATTCCCTATGCCTTGCTTAATGCTATCCTTCTGTCAGATAACTCTACCATCTGACAAAACAGGCCAAAGTAGCATATGTAGCAAACAGGAGTTGTCTTGTGAAACCTGTCTTTCTATTGGGTTTAAATAAGAGAAGTTATTTATGTGTACCTGGTGATAATATAAATACAATGACTTTTCGATTCCATGTGGTTCTCTCTCCAACTCTGAGAAGCTATATTCTAGGCTGTATTAGCTAAATTGCCACTGGCTCTCAGTTTCTTCAGAGTCTATATGTGATACCTTGCAATACCTTGATGTCAATTAAAAAAAAAATAAGAAGAAAGTACCTTTTTCACAGCTGGGTGTGTGGTAACTTCTACAGTTTTAGGAGTGATACATGTCAGATTCATGAAAACATGGGATCTTTTAATGACATTGGAACCAGAGTGTTTTTGATCTTCTGCCAGGGGCCCTCTCCCTGCCTGTAGCCACTGTCTTTTTCTGTCTTACTTGTAAAAGCTAAAGATATGGAACCACCATGAAGATATCCTCAGTTGCATTACTTGTTATAGTTGTATCCTAATATCATTTGTATTTCTACACTAAGAAGAAAGCAATAATAACAATAATAATTCATAATAATAATAACTTAATTAGTTTTCATTTCTGAAGCAGTCTTCTATTATGGGGACAACCCTCTTATGATCTTCCACCCCAGAAAACAGTAAATAAGGCCTGTTGACACCACTGTATGGAAGAAAAACTGAATTGAAGAGACAGAAGATTGAAAACAATACAAGTGATCTATGATTGATTTTTGTACAGTTTCATAGGGGAAAAAACATCTAGTTATTTTTAAAAATACTTTGCTTCATTTTAATGAGAGAGATACAGAGAGGCAGACACAGAGAGAAAGACCAGAACACTGCTCAGCTCTGGTTGATGGTGGTGCTGGGGGTTGAACCTGGGACCTCAGATCCTCAAGCAAGTTATGATACATATCTATCTATCTATATATATCTATATATATATAGATATAGTTTGATTATATATATATATATACATATATATATAATCAAACAACTGTATATATTTAAGTATTTTGTGAATTATAAGCTTTGCCCAAATAGTTATTTTATCACTGAACTAGAGTATCATTTACATGAAGACAAAGAAGAATATTGCTTTTTTGTTTGTTTGTTTAATTCTTGTGGGGCTAAGTAGTATAAAGATTATGCAAAAAGACTCTCAGGCCTAAACCTCTAAAATCCCAGGCTTAGTCCCCCACAATAACATAGGCCAGAGCTGTGCAGTACTCTGGTTAAATAATAATAATAATAATAATAATAACAAATAGTTCTTACTGTGGATAGCAGTCATAAAGATTCCTCAAATAACAAATGCCTTTCAGTACAAAGTGTCAGTTTTAAAAGGTCAGAGGCCAGGGGCTGGGGAGAAGGTGGGGGGAGGGAAAGACAGCATAATGGTAATGCAAATGACTTTCATGCCTGAGGTTCTGAACTCCCAGGTTTAACTACCATAATAAACAAGAGCTGATGGCATAGAGTTCTGGTGGTGGGAATTGTGTGGAGTTGTACTCCTCTTCTCCTATAGTTTTTGTCATTGTTTCTTTTTTATAAATAAAAATAAACAAACAAACAAACAAGAGCTGCATAGTGTTCTTCCTAGAAATAAATAAATACATAAATCAGAAATGCACATATTAGCTGCCTACCTTGACTAGGAATTTTATAAATCTTATCTCATTTCAATGTCAGTAAAAAAAACTATAATATAATCGAGAAGTATTATCCTTGTTCTAGGGAAAGGAAAAGAAGGTGAAATTTTACTGGCTAGTGAAACACTTAAGATTTACACTGGTCTGTTTTCCATGTGCATATACTCTCTCTTTTACATTGAAGAGCAATTAAGGTATCAAAACAAAGGGGAAAGAAAAGTCCACTCTTCACAATAACTTAGGGATATTTTTCTGTTTTCAGAGGAGATATAATACCACAAGGAGAGGGACTGATCCATAAATAGGAGACATTTAAGCACCAGAGTGACATTTTCTTTCATTATTTCATTTCATGTCATTTGCCACATGTTTGCCTCAAATCCCGTGCATGTTCCTATACCTATGTAATATGCAGTGTGAAATTCTATGTCAGTATATTTAAACTTCCAAAAGTCAGTAGGTTCAGAGTTGTGATTCCCATAGCAACCATAATTCCACCCCTTTGTTTTTATATAGCATTTGTATAACGGGGGAAGTTGTTAAGTTTTATATCTTAATATAAATATGCAGTCATGTTGAGTGTCTTTTTATAGTTGCTGTGGGAACTACAATTTAGAATTTTCTGATTTTTCCTTGCATTTAAATTCCCGATCAGATTATCGCAATCACTGGCATTCCTCTAAATTTATTGAAGTGGAACTGGGTAAAAGGAATAGTAATTCTATTATAAATTCCCATAGTTTTTATTTTAAGATATTATTCAGCCGCCAAGGGAATTTTTTTTTTCTTACAGAAAAAGAGAACAGAAACACTGGCATATTTCAAAGTATAGTGATAAAAAGAAGAATACTATCATGAAGAAATGTAACATGATTTTAAGTATGTTCAATTCCCAAATACTTCAAAATTATTATCTTTTTTTAATTTTTAATTTTCTTTATTTATTCATTTGGATAGAGACAGCCAGAAATCAAGAGGGAAGGGGGTGATAGAGAGGGGGAGAGACACTTGTAAAGCTTTCCCCCTGCAGTTGGGGGATTTTTTTTTTTTTCTTATATTGAGTAGTGCTTACAAATAGAGACTGATGATTTTTTTTATCTTTTATTTGCAGGCATAAATGTGTATTTTACAAGAAATGAAGGGCATGAATGATTATAATACGATTATAACCTATGTGTCAGTGTGTGTGTGCACATGCACTGCATTCTTTTCACTCAGAAAAGATTGTCAGAATTAACATCAATAAAAGCAGTGTTTGCATATGATTCAGTATCCTTCTAAGTCTCGTGGGACTATGCTGTGAATGTGTGTTTATAGTCTAGAGACTTTTATTTCATAAGAACTTATACAAAAATCTTAAATTAAAAAATGCAGATATTCTTACTGAAGAAATAAGTTTGAAATAAAGATCTGTGCAGGCAAACTAGCCAAACTTCACTCCTAAAAATTTTTTATCATATAACAGACTTTGGTTACTTTTTGGTTTGTTGGATTTTTTTGCAACATTTTTTAAAACTCATATGCTAGCATTTCAGAAACATAAGTGTAAACATATCACTAATAAAACAGAAAGTAAGGGCGGGGGACACAGCATAATGGTTTTCAAACAGACTCTCATGCCTGAGGCTACTAAGTCCCAGGTTCAATCCCCCACACCACCATAAGCCTGAGCTGAGCAGTGCTCAGGTGTTTCTCTCTCTCTCTCTCTGTGTCTCTCTCAAAAATAAAATTAATAAAAAAAAATTTTAAAAAACCAGAAAGTAAACCACGTTACCTGACATAAGTTTAAATTGCCTTAGTGTTTTCCAGATAACATCTCCGAACCCATGTGAATTATAATATTTATGGTAATAGGCCCAGTTCTGTTCTTAAAAAAAGATCAGAAAAGAGTTTTTGATAAATATAGTGTTACTTTATGTTTAATAAAAAAGATAATATTTAATAATAAAGGCATATGTTTTCATTATGAAATTTTTTTGGTAAATGTTTCTTATCAAACTGAACTGACAAAAGCTCCATGGATTTTATGAAGTTAAAAGAGATGAAACATGTAGAGCTTTCTGACTTGTCTGGCAAAATGAGAACAATCCCCAAACTTCTTGATTAATAATATATGTAGATATAATGGACAAAGCTTTTCTTCAGGTTCACAGATCTCTAAACTGGACGTGTGTGTGTGTGTGTGTGTGTGTGTGTGAATTCAGAATTGAATAGACACAAACTGGCTGATTTACTCCGTCAAATTCCTAGAAAAATGAAGTTATCAACCCACTGTCAATTTAGTAATGCTTTACAAAAATATGATTAACAACCTATCTACTTGTGTTGATCAATAACTCTATTCTTTTCCTGAATTTTCTGTGCAGGATAATTGAATTAGGCAGCTGTGTGCAAGAACTGAAATCACAGCATTATAGGTTAACTGAAGAAACTTAAAGACAAGTGTCTTCTTCACTAAATGATTAACTACACAGATAAATCAAAACTCATATTTTTTGAGCTGACTGCTAAAAGGAACCATAGCCTGTCCAGCTAATATGACTCTAATCCCACAAAAAGTCAATGTGGATTCGCCCCCCCCCCCCCCACACACACACATCCTTGATCAGTTTCCCTCAAAACCTGTGTGTACTGATCTTGGAAGTTTATTAATGAAACATGAACATAGTGGGGTCTACATGAGGTGGGGAAAACTAAGATATTCAGATGTCACTATGGAACATGTCCTATATTCCTTCTTAGAAAATTCATAAATATGCTTCTCCTTGCGATGATCCAGCTAAATACAAAATTATCAAAAAATAAAAATCCTTGGCCAATGAATATAAAAGTATCTAATAAACAAGAAGCATTAAGCCTCTTTGTTAAAGTTAATGCAGATCATACGATTTGTGTAGACATTATTCACACGAACTGTATCTTACTCTTACATTTGTACAAGGATGTGTATGGTGCATGATTTATTTAATACTCTTCCCTCTGTTAGCTTGACTTCCCCATGCCTAAAGCATACATATTACATCTTCATCTTTACCTTATGCTTCAACTCCACAGCAGAACAATAGAAATTTTGCTGCCATGTCTACTCCACTGGAAATTCTGAAAATGGCACTGATTATCAATACATTTGGCCCCTCTTTAAGAATCTGAAATAAAGCAGCTATTAACCTGACAAGAGACATGGTCTAATTCTTATCTGACAATCTATGATCAAAGTTATAGTAAAACCATATTATCTGGACACTAGTGGACCCTAGGCAGATTATTTGATAGATTCAGATAAAGTCTGACACTTGTGGAACAATTCATAGTGACTCATAGTCTCCAAGAGCATAATATCATCATTAGGGGAAAAGAGTAAGCATTATGTTTAATTTCCCCCTACAGTGATATCTGGGGGGTACAGAGGAGAAATGCCCAAGAGAGAGCAATATCCATTAAACCAATGCTGGATTTTGACACTTATGATTACTCTTTCCACAAGATGGAAATGTCACTCACTGCTGTCAAATGGAACAAGTTGCCTCCGAGAGTGGTGCTACTCTGAGGACTCTGCCATGAAAGGGTCATTTATAACCCTTTATGAGAATTGTTGCTCTGAGACAGGAGATAATATTGTCACCTAAGCATGGAGTCAGGGTTATTAGTCCCTGCGGTGTGACTTATATGAGGGAAAGTTTAGTTCTGAGTATAAACTTCTCTTATCTTTATGTAGTTTTATATCCAGTATTGGTGTATAATTTAAACTGATTGACATAAATAGGAAAATAGTTTAATTCCAAGAAAGTTTAGTAATAAAATCAAGGTAAAAATTCCCATAAATAAAACATCATTGGAAATAATAAGATGAATCCTGTCAAAGAGAAACTATATTGCTGCTACCTATTTAACCTATATTTCTCTGTCATCTTTGCACACATACTTTTATTATTGATTCACATTTAGATCTCAGATAAAAAATAAAGCTGAAATTTAAATATATATATATATGTGTTTAAATTGATGCTGTTAAAAAATTGATTCCATTAAACTGTTTGGAACTAGGATCAACTATAGATTAGCAGTATGTTCTTGTGGGTGGTAAGGAACATTTCAAAATAAAATTGTTGCCTTGATCATCTTAACATGCTCCAGCCTAATTTTCTTAATTTCTCCTCACTTCATTTTCTCTATGGAATGTCCCTTTCTTCCACTGAGACCTGTGAAAGCTGTTCAGCTAAGATGTTGTCTTAATTTCTAATAATTCACTATCTTCAAAAGTAAAAGAAACAGATTCAGATGCATTAATTTCACTGGGGATATCTCCTAAAGACTAGGAAAGAATTACATAGTATTTGAAATTTCTGAATCACTGTGACTCAGAGGCAGCTGTCTAGCAGGAAAGACCATGCAAGGCAAATTACCTGGCATTTTCTATTATGTATGATTATCTGCTACTTTAGGTCATAAGCAACTGACTGTATGACAATCCTTTAACTAGGCTTCTGTACAATAATATATCAGGTTGTCGGAAAAAGTCATGGAACGCTGTTTGTTTGTTTTTCTTTTTAAAAAGCATTTATTTTTATTTTTTAAACATTATTTTATTTTGATAGAACAGAGAGAAATTGAGATGGAAGTAGAAAGGGAAAGAGACCAAGAGACATCTGAAGCACTGCTTTACAACTCATGAAGCTTTCCTGCAGGTGGGGACTTGAGGCTTGAACCTCGGTCCTTGTGCATGATGATACATGCACATAATCAGGTGCTTCACCACTTGGCCCCAGGACCCTGTTTGTTTGTTTGTTTGTTTGTTTTTCTATACAAAAATGTGTCATAACTTTTCTGACTACCCAATAGCCTTTGTTTTTACATGCATTATGTCAACAAAAAGTCTCTGATGTTTTTGAAGTCTTTTTAAATTTTTGTTTATTTATTGATAGAGGTAGAGATGGGATGAAAGGAAAAAAGGAGATTGAAGGGGGAGAAAGAGGAACACCTGCAGACCTTCTTAACTGTTTGAAAAGCTTACCCCCTGCAGGTGGGGACCAGGGGTTGGAACCCAGATCCTTGACATTGTAACATGTGTTCAACCAGATGTACTACCACTCTGAAGTCTCTGATTTTGTCCACCCTACTTCAAACTTCAATGTAACTAAAACTTTTATAAAGTGAAGATATTATTAACCGAACAGTAAACTGGCAGTTTTATCCATTTGGAAGTTATTTAAAGAAATTATTTTACCAAAACTACTTTTGACTGTAAAAGGAGGGTAAAGGCATGGCCTTTTAGGTATGAAGTATGATAGTCAATAATACTTGAAATAAGTAAGATTAACAAATCTGCCAAAGAGAAAAAAAAAGAGGGAGAGTGGAAGGAAGGAGAATATACCTCTATATGAAATGCACTACACTTTCTTGGTTGAATGTGAATTCTACCCTTGTGACAACAATCCTGTAAATCAACATTTTTTCAATAAAGTACTACTGACATTTTAAAAAAGAAGATATCTTCCACCTGCCTACATTCTTCTTTCCTCCTCCTCCTCCTCCTCATTTTCCTTCCTTCCTTCTTCTTCTTCTTCTTCTTCCTCTTCCTCTTCCTCTTATGCTTTAATATCTTCAATAGAAAGAAATGACCAATCAAGAGGAAAGATGTAAAACAATGACTAGTTAAATAGGGTTTATTTTACTGCTGTTTCATGTTAACATAAAGAAGTTGCTTTTATTAAATATATACACTACTATGTAACAGATGTTGCCAAAATTTGGAAAAATTAAACAATTGTTTGGGATCTCATACACACAAATATACATACACAGCACTTTCCTGGCTTTCCTGTGAGCCAGTGATCTGAGGAAAACTTAAGTGGATGGTTATGCATCTATGTGTGTTTGTGTAATTTTAGTCGACATCGATAGACTCATCAAAAAATCAGTAGAGAACTATTATGTGACAGCACTGCTCTAGATGTCTGTGATAAAAGAGAATATATAAGAACCCCTGTTATCAGAATGCTTATACTCTAGTGGGAGAACACAGATAACATGAATTTATGAATCAATCATATAAGATAGGTAGATATACATATATAGTTATTATAATAAGATAAGTGTTATTAAAAGAAAGAACAATGTAAAGGAAATTGTGAATTCTGGAAGAGTGGGGATGTGTGGTTTTAAAAACATAAATGTAAGGAAAGATCAAGTTTAATTGCTTATATTTGGGCAGAATCCTAAAGAAAATAAAAAGGAAAATATGCATACATGTGGAAAAAGTGTTTTCCAGTTTGGATATAAGCCAAGATAAAGGTCCTAAGTGGGAGCACCCAAGGTGTTTGACTAGAGCTGTGTAAGAATTATCAGGGTAGTAGAGAGTGATATCTCAAAGACTGAGAGGCAATACATTCGGAGAGGCTTGTAGCCCATTGAGAATACTGTTTGTTTTTTGCCGTTGGACTGTGTGCCTTTATGATGAATTTACCATTCCTGGCTTCCATGTTTTCTTTTCTCTTTTCTTCTTCTTCTTTTTTTTTTTTTAACTAGATAGACACAGAGAGAAATTGAAAATGGAGAATGAGATAGAAAAGGAAAGAGAAAGAGAAACTCCTGCAGAACTGCTTGACCATTTTGAAGCTTCCCCCTTGCAAATGGAAACTGGGGGCATGAACCCAGGTCCTTGTACATGATGACATGTGCATTCAACTGGTTGCACCACCATTTGACCCCTACAGTGAGTAGTTCTGAGTTTAAGAGAAGAAATAAAAATTAATGTAACAAATAAATGAAGGTATCAATTACAAAAAATGAATATAGATATGTCTTCACTGTTTAGGACCAATGTTGTTTCCATGGCCAATTAAATGGCATCTAAGAATAAGCAATATTGCTACTCCCTCAGTTTCACCCTCCACACTCCACCTGGCTCTCTGGGGGAGAGAAGTACTGAATGGTAAAGTGCAATTTCTGTGATATAAATACACCCTTCTTGGCTGATTCTGAAGATGGTTATGTTTAACAACCTGCTCCTGAAATGTTAAGTTAGCACAGAGAACCTGTAAAAAACAGTCACAACAAATCATTATTTGTATTCCACAGAGCAAACACAGAGTCTTTCACAGTACATGTTAAATGAATGTTTAATACGTTAATAACAACTTACCAATTTCTTAGAACCTACTATAAGCCAAGCATATAACTCATCCTTCATAAATAATTTCCTGAAAAAACATGATAGTATATAGAGAGGAAGTCATTATTTTTAGATTGAAAGTGAAGAGATTAATATTCATGAGGTAGAAATAACTTGGCACAAATCCCCTTGCTAACAAGTGACCATCAGAAATTGAACAACAAACTGTGGATACCTTTTCTCCTGTGTCGAATGAATGACTTTAAACTGGAATCCAGAATATCAAGTTTCTATTATTGATCCATTTTGTGAATTTTTCTTCACTATAAAATTATTTATTGAAGAAACAAAGCACTATTTTTAATTAAGCTGATTTCCACTAGGGCATCAAGTTTCATTTTGCACATCTTGTGGCTACAGTTTGGGAATGTTATTTTCTTCACCAGCTATAAGGACTATTGACACAGGACTACACACATCACTAAAAACATCTAAAATTCAGTTACTCATTTATAAGCACAATCCTATCACTAACATTACATCCTGTAAAATTCAATTCCATCATCATCTGTTCTGAGGACCATTTTTCTGATAACTTTCATTCCCTGTTAACTTTTAGAATAAAATAAGTTTTTTTGTCCATTTCTTTTCTTCCTTCCCTCCCCCAAATATTCTGGGATTATATCCAACAACCTATTAAAACTTAGTTACAATGACGCTTTAGTCACTACCGGCCACCCCATCATCTGGGGCCCTAGTCAGGGAATCCTGAAATTCCCAAACAGACATGATGGGCCTAGACTTTGAATAAATCCCTCTCCTTAATATTATCAGTCATCTCTATCAGGAACAACAAAATAGACCCCTTTGTGGGCCCCCATAGGATCTTGCCCTCAACTTGGATCAACAATGGTAGAGAATGTTCCATCCTCTGAAGAGAGAATGGACAACATACTCTGTGCTCCACCCTAGAAAGATGGGTCCCGAAATTGGGACAGCTTGGAACGTTCCTACTAATGACCACAGAATGTGAGCTCAGATTTACAAGGATGCAGAGGTCACATAGGCTCCTAAGCTGAATATGAACCCCAGATCACATCAAATCTATGAATCAACAATATTTATACACCTTTCCCATATTTGGGAGCTACTCTCTTCCCTGATCCAGCTTTCTGGTCCTTTTTCCAGCCACAATATCATCTCCTCAGACAATAACTTGGATCCACTTGCATTTCAGATTTAAGGCTCAGGAAAACAAACAAAAACAAAAACAAAAAAACACTAGTGTAGCCACAGGCCCTTTGGAATATAACTAAACTATGCCTACTAGCTATCTATAAAATGGAGATACCCCTCCCCCAACTCTTCATCTACACTATTCCAGCCTTTAGGTTCATGATTACTCAACAATTTTTTTGGCTTTATATGTTAACTTTCTTTTCAACCACCAGGTTCCAGATGCTAGCATGATGCCAACCAGACTTCCCTGGACAGAGGACCCCAACAGTATGTCCTGGAGCCTCACTTCCCCAGAGCTACGCCCAACTAGGGAAAGAGAGACAGGCTGGGAGTATGGATCAACCCATCAACACCTATGTTCAGTGAGGAAGCAATTACAGAAGCCAGACCTTCCACCTTCTGCACCCCATAACGACCCTGGGTCCATACTCCCAGAGGTATAAAGAATAGGAAAGATATCAGGGACGGGACACAAAGTTCTGATGGTGGAAATTGTGTGGAGTTGTACCCCTTTTATAAATAAAAAAATGAAAAATAAAAATTAGTCACATGGCAAGCATTCATTTTAGTTTCCTGTTAAGATTTTTTTAAAGGAAAGGAGTTGTATCTTATTTATATTTATATAAATACAACCAGAACCAAAATATCTTTCTTTGAAACAATGAATGACTAAACAAATTAACTGAAGAGTAAGGGTGACTGGATAGTTTAGTTTGACATGTCTATTTATATTAGATGGTCCCATAACAACTTTAGAATAATATTTCAACTACCATATATCTCAATAATCAAAATGAAGTATTAGATAGATGAATGAGTTCTATAATGGAGCTACCTGGGCTTGGGTTTTTGTTTTCATTCTTTCAAGCCAAAAAGTTCATTTCATTTTAAAGACCTCAGTTTCTTCATCTATAAAATGAAAAATTATCTTTCTGAGATAAGTAAATGTGTAAAGCATAAAACAGAAATTAGCAAATAAAAATCTCAGAAGTAAATATTACCAATTATTGTGTAGTATATTTGTAAATATATATGTTTACTAAAGCACAATTTGCATTAATGGCCATAGCAATCGTTAATTGCTTTGCTTAACAAGAGGTTATTATTAAAGTAATACAAAAAATATAATTGGCACTACTAATTTTCTCACAGAAGTATATAACACTGAAGTATAACTTCATACTCTTAACCATTTTCTTTAAGGGAACTAAAAATGGTGACGGTATGATAACTACATATTGTCTGTTTCCTTAACGGGATATACTGTGCTCTTAAAGCATAGTAAATACTTGAGAATCACCATTTCCCTTTTAGCCCTGGGTTATGATTCAGTATCAGTATTTTAAATCCAAAATCTGCATAAAACAAACAATTTGGGAGGAAAACTGGGTATATTTTACTGTGAAAAAGCAAGCTAGTTATATTCCACCATATGTGACCTCTTGTTGAAATCATTCTATTTAAGTCATTTTTAACCAAAAAAAGCAACTTTTCCTAAATTCTCTTATTCCTAGCATTTCCTTTACACAGTTCCAGTTAAACTTAATGTTTCAAAATATAAGTTTTATGATATTTTAAACTTTAAACTAAAGCTATTTTTAAAGTATTTTAGTATGGTTAAATACTATTTCCTAGTCCTACAATTTCCTTATTTCCAAGATCCAGTAGTTTATCTAACTAGTTTTTGTTTCCACATATTAGGTAGCATATAACTCTTAAGTAGCATGTATTTATTTTCTTCAGGAAGAGTTTAAATTGTCAGGGCGGGGCAGTGGCACACCAGATTAAGCTCACAGCTCACATAGTATGACAAAGCACAAGGACCCAGGCAAGGATCCACTCAAGCATACTGGTTTAAGCCAACACCTCCTCCACCCCCTCCCTATGCAGCTCCCCACCTGCACGGGGCTACCTCACAAGTGGTGTAACAGATCTGAAGTCTATCTCTCCCCCCTCTCCATCTCCCTTCCCCTATTTCTCTCCCCCCCCCCTCCGAAAGGCCACCAGAAACAATGGAAGACCCAGTGATAATCATGGAAGCCAAAAAAAAAGGGGGGGCTTACGTTGTCTTGTAAATCTTGTGAATACTGATTTCAAGGTCACTGGCATGATAATCTATATACCTAAAGCTTAGGCTTCCATGATGGGTACAAACTTTTCTGTAAACAAGTCTTATGTAATATTTAGCAAAACTGGCTATTTTTCAAGGGCTGTCAATTCATTGAAAGCCCCTCAAATAATTCTGTTAACTGTCATCACAAATCCTATACATTTTTTCCTTTTCTGAAGCTATACTTTCAACCCTATGACCCAGAGAATTAATACATTTATGTGTAATATGTAAAACTTAACTTTATATAATATCTATATACAGCTCAAGTTGTGTTTAGTGAGGGTTATATTTTTTTAAATTTTTATTGCCCTTGTTTTTCATTGGTGTTGTATTGTTGTTGTTATTGATACTGTTGTTTTTAGATAGGACAGTGATAAATGGAGAGAGGAAGGGAAGACAGAGAGGGGAAGAGAAAGATAGACACCTGCAGACCTGCTTCACCGCCTGTGTAGTGACTCCCCTACAGATGGGGAGCTGGGGGCTCGAACTGGGATCCTTATGCTGGTTCTTGTGCTTTGTGCCACGTGCACTTAACCTGCTGCACTACTGCCTGACTCCCGAGGGTTATAATTTTTATAGGTAATTCTTAAGGCTGATATGATGATTTATTACAAAAATTATCCAAAATACAAATGAGGAAAAAAAAAAAACTGAACTTCCATTTGGGTTATTCTTTCTCCTTATTTTATCACTTCAAGCTCTGTAAAACACCATAGCCTCCCAGTCCTTCTTAAAATTATATTTAAGGGAGTCGGGCGGTAGCGCAACGGGTTAAGCGCAGGTGGTGCAAAGCGAAGGACCGGCGTAAGAATCCGGGTTCCAGCCACGGCTCCCCACCTGCAGGGGAGTCGCTTCACAGGCGGTGAAGCAAGTCTGCAGGTGTCTGTCTTTCTCTGCCCCTCTCTGTCTTCCACTCCTCTCTCCATTTCTCTCTGTCCTATCCAAGAAGGACGGCATCAATAACAACAACAATAACTACAACAAGAAAATAACAAGGGCGACAAAAGGGAATAAATACATAAAATAAATAATTTTTTAAAAATTATATTTAAATATATAATAAAAATAAATTATATTTAAATAATCTGATTACCACTTTCTTGAACTATCTTTTCCCATTGATTAACCCCACTCACATAAGATTCCTGTACACAATGTATAGCATCAGCTCTTTTGTTAATGGCCAACTGAAAGGGAGGGAAAGGAGGGAAAGATCTGTTTTCCTTTAAATATACATATATTTACAAGAGGGGCAGAGAGCTCTTTGATTCTCTGGTTTCATGAAATTCCATGTTAAGTCTACTTAAATCAATCACTATTTGATATGACATAGCTTTACTACGATCTGATTTTAAATGGGCAAAGTCATCTCAGAAGGAGACTTCGAGCATACGGCCATAAAAAGTGTCCGGCTCTTTCTTTCATCTCTTCCCGACACTATCTTTGTGTGGGATGTGCTGTGACATTAATAGAGGACATCAAGTCTAATAGAGACGTGCCAAGGTTCTGCTGAGGGTGAATTATTAACTCGGGTATACAAGAAAGTATTAGACAAATCTGGAAAGCAGAAGGGATTGTTTAATTCACTGCTTGTATCTGATTCTTTTGTTTTGTTTTGTTTTGTTTTGTTTTCATATACCAATGGAAAACCAGATAGGAATGCTAACAAGAAATTTCAAACAGATAAGAGAGAATTTTAAACTGTTGGCATCAGTCTCAGCTTTTGTCAGTGCATGAAGTAAACAACTTCAAATGAATTAGACAATGAGGAGAGACAGCAAGAAAGGATATGGCAGACAGATAAGTCAGCACCCACAGACATTCTTCCTGGGCAGTAATTATCAAAGCCCAATTAACTTAACCTGAAATTCAACCGAGACAGAGATCCAATAGTTCTGTTTCATTCCCTGTATTACTTTATGGGGAATTTGAGGTCCTGGTAGAGAAACTGGCCTAGAAATACTTAGTGATGATTCTGTATTATATTACTCTCTTACTGAAATACAGATTTATTTATAAAGTATCTCATGGTTACCATAAAACAAAAAAACTTGAACAACACAGAAAAGAGCACTCATGTCAGGAAAAATCAAGAACTTTGAATATTCATTCACTTGGGGAAATTAAGTTACAGTGTGACTGTTTCTTTTTTATTATTTCATTGGGGGGGGTAATGCATTACAGTACAGTTGTTGATACATAAGTACAATTTTCTCATCTCTATGTGTCAGGTGTCTGCAAAACACTCTCACCTCTGGCTTAGGTCTCCTTTGTCCATCATGCATCAAAACTAAAAGCCTCTAGCCCTACCCTTAGCATTTCCTTGAGATATGCTCATCATAGACTGTTGTTCATTGTGTCTGCTGCATTGCTTGATGTTGTGGTCTATTTACATAATCCCCATTGGTTTAATCCCCACTGGTTCCTGCTCTTTTTCCACTCCGCCCCCTCTTCTAGTCAATTCCTTTTTTCCACCCTGCCACTTCCTTCCTGGAAATTATAAATGCAGATTCTTTTTTAATCAGTAAACATTGGATTGCGTTGCTGCTCAGCCATGAGCTCCAGGTCGTCTCTCGAAGCTATTCTATTCTTTTCCCTCCCATAAAGCTAGCCCGGTAATAGACAGTTTGTTTGGTGGCTTTCTTTCTTTCTTTTTTATTTGTAAAAAGGAAACTCTGACAAAAACCATAGGATAAAAGGGGTACAACTCCACACAATCCCCACCACCAGAACTCCATATCCCATCCCCTTCCTTGATAGCTTTCCTATTCTTTAACTTTCTGGGAGTATGGACCCAGGGTCATTATGAGGTGCAGAAGGTGGAAGGTCTGGCTTCCGTAATTGCTTCCCCACTGAACATGGGCATTGACAGGCTGATCCATACTCCCAACCTGTCTCTCTCTTTCCCTAGTGGGGCAGGGTTCTGGGGAATCAGAGCTCCAGGACACATTGATTGGGTTGTCCGTCCAGGGAAGTCTGGTTGGCATCTTGCTAGCATCGGGAACTGGGTGGCTGAAAAGACAGTTAACATACAAAGTTAAACAAATTGCTGACTAATCATGAACCTAAAGGCTAGAATAGTGCAGATGAAGAGTTGGGGGGGTCCTCTGTTTTGTAGATAGATAGTAGGCATATTTTAGTTATATTCATGTGTCTATGGCTATATAAGTTTTTTTTTTCCCCTTATCCTGAAATCTTATATGCAGGTGGATCCAAGTTACTGTCTGGGAAGATAATGTCATGGCTGGAAAAAAAGATCAGAAAGCTGGATCAGGGAAAAGAGTAGCTCCCAAATATGGGAAAGGTGTATAAATATTGTTGACTGTAAACCCCATTGATTTGATGTGATCTGGGGCCCATATTCAGCTTATGTTTGGTGGCTTTCTTTGTAAAAGAGTATGTATCTCTGAATTCTTCTTTTCTTCTCAGCAAGACAAAATTCTTTGTTTTTAGAGAGTTCTGCATTTTGCCGAGGTCCATCCAGATAGAATAATCTCTGTTTAATCAGGATTTCAATATGTGTCCTTAGAAGACATGATTTCACCCTTCTCTTGGAAACCTTAAGTAGAAAAATCCAGTTATACTATTTCCAATCTGATAAAAAACATTCCCTACATAATAAAATAGTATAATTCATTAACATTAACTTTGTTCTAATACATTGGCAGCAATAGAAAAGTAATCTAGCAAGAGAGTCGGGTGGTAGGTGCATATGGCACAAAGTGCAAGGACCTGCATAAGGATCCTGGTTGAGCCCCTGGTTCCCAACCTGCAGGGGAGTTGCTTCAGGTGGTGAAGCAGGTCTACAAACGTCTTTCTCTCTCCTTCTTTGTCTTCCCCTCCTCTCTTCATTTCTCTCTGTCCTATCCAACAATGATGACATCAGTAACCACAACAATAATAACTATAACAATAAGGCAACAAAGGAAATAAATAAATATTAAAAAAAGAAAAGTATTCTAGCATTTTGTAAGTGTCTAGATTTTTACGATATAAAGGAAGTCTTGTGGATAAACAAAACAGCATTTCTTTATTTTATTTTAATAGAAATAAAGTAATTTGTTATAATACCCTACTATTTAAAAAAAAGTAGGCACTTTTAATGGGAAGTTATTTTCATCAAGAATTCTTGAGTATGAGAATACCAGAGATAGCAGAAAATTACTTTGTGTGAAGAAAAAGAAAGGAAGGACATATTAAGAGACAAAGGATCATTTCTTTTCTTTCTTTCTTTTTTTTCTTTATTAAGAGGATTAATGGTTTACAGTCAACAGTAAAATATTGTAGTCTGTACATATATAGAATTTCTCAGTTTTCCACATAACAATTCAACACCCTCGGGGTCCTCTTCTGCCAACATCTTCCAGAACCTGAACACCCCCCCCAATCTTTAACTTTAGTGAAATACACCAACTCCTGTCCAAGTTTTGCTTTGTGTTTTCTTATTTTTCAAATATATATATGGGAGAGCACAAACACAGTCTTCTGCTACCACAAAATATGCAGTCGAGTTTCCCACATCTGGGGAAATAGCAGGGGTCAGCACATCCAGAGTGCAATGTATAAATAACCTCACCCTAGAAAAACCACCTTCGTGATCATGTTACTGTGACAGGCAGTAACTAGCTGTTACTTTAAAATCCCCTTGTATTCAAGCTAACTTTAAGTCCCCCCCTTTTTCATTTTAGGTTTAGATGTTAAGTTTTTGAGTGTTTAGTGTTAAGTTCCCTTTTTTCCCTACAAGTTCCCCTTCTTATTCCTGTTTGTGAAAGCCCCTTGCCCTTTCCCTTTTGAAAAACAGGACTAATCAGTGAAGGCCATCAGGTGTTTTGCAGAAGTTCTGTGTGAGGGCTAGCCTTATCAGGACCTCTGCACAGCCCCAGCGGTATACTGGTTGCCAGATGGCCTGGTATGATGGTAGGGGGATGTGAGGACCTAATACCTGGTCAAGTCTTATTGGTTGTCTGGTTTTGCAAAGTTTGAAATTAGCCCGCGCTTCGCTTTGTATGGACCCCGCTTTTTGCTTGGTTTAAATTGATTGGATTCCGCGTTTTTTGTAATATGTAATTGGACATAGATTGTAAGATAGAATGGACCCCCTCCTCAAGTGTGTTCTGAATTCCTATAAATTGTGTGGTTTGAGCCCTGTTCAGGGTCGAGCTTGGTAGACTGCTGTCAGTCACCATCTCGGCCCGGATTGCAATTCGTCAATAAACATCTTTGCTTCCTTTTAGTGGATGGTGGTCTGATTTGTGCTCACCAACATTTGGAGGCCCCAGCGAGATTCCTCAGATGGGAATTCCTGAGGACACCCCCATCCCGGGTCCAGACCCCTGGAGGCCTTGGAAGCCCTGCCCGGCGCCGGTAAGTCAGGCCTAAATTTTGTGCGGTACCGTTTTCAGTTTTGTGCCTCCAGAGGACTGGTAAGTCAAGCTTGATTTTTGTGCACGTCCCCGC
Source organism: Erinaceus europaeus (assembly GCF_950295315.1). Taxonomy (NCBI): domain Eukaryota; kingdom Metazoa; phylum Chordata; class Mammalia; order Eulipotyphla; family Erinaceidae; genus Erinaceus; species Erinaceus europaeus. The sequence goes on from NC_080171.1 coordinate 22,798,564, forward strand.
GGGGCCTGGGGGTCTGTGGATTGCAGGACGCCGCGTTGAAATCCCAGACCACAGCGCTGGGAAGTGACGACTTCTAGGCTGCTAGGGTTGGGTGATAACTGGATCTGAGACAGGGTCCGCGCCCTAAGGATCTGAAACAGGGTCCGACAGCCCAGGGTTGGGTGATAATTGGATCTGAAACAGGGTCCGACCGCGTTTTGTCTCTTGTGGCCACACTTTGTCTGCCTTCTTTGTCTTTTCTCACTTTGGCGATTCGCGAAAAGGCTGAGCCTGTTAGTGCAACTGAGGGGTCTGGCCGGAGCTACTCTCCGGTGATTCCTGAAGGCCTAACTAGCAATATTCCTTAGTAGCGGCGGCCAGAATGGTAATTGCCCTATCTTGACTGAGTGAGTGATCTGCTATAAGTGTCTGTGTTTGAATGCTATGTGCCTCACGGCCTAAAAGCTATGGGGCTTGAGTGGGCTCTAAACTGCGTGTCCGTGGGGTAGTTTCAGCTGAGTGGGGGGTCTCAATTCGTTTGAGACCTGGACCGGGGATCATATGGTCACCCCTAAGCTAAGACCCCTTAAGGTCCCGCGAGGGGCCTGGCCAGGCGAGCACTGTCGAGTGTCTGACGTCCTTCGGATGTCAGTTCTTTTTCCCACTTGTAATCTGTCTTGTTGAGCTCGCAGTATTTGAGGTCTGTCTCTTTGTTTGTCTCTCCCCCTGTTTTGTGTTACGGTACCACGAGAGGCTAAAAATTGAAGATTAAAAAACTGGAGTCTCCACTAATAGAACTCTCCCATAGTTCTGAAAGGGGAGAAGGTCCCAAGTGGACACCCTTTGGGTTGATAGGGAGAAGGTGTGAGAGTGGGAGAACGTATGAGAGCATTTTGTGTGCTGGCCAGCAAGTGAGTAAAGGTGGTTCTTAGTGTGACTGCTGTGATAATTGTTATCTTGTTTGTTTCCTTACTATTCCATTTTGACAGGGAAATGGGACAGACCCAGTCGAAGACCTACCCTCTCTCACCCCTGGAATGTCTAATTAAAAATTTCCCAGACTTCTCTTGCAGGGCTGCCAGGTTTGGGGTTCGGGTGGATGTCTTCATGCTGCGGAAGTTTTGTGCCAGAGAATGGATCATGTTTGGAGTGGGCTGGACGGAGAAAGGGAGCCTGGACCCAGGCACCTGCATGGCCGTGCAAGATGTGATTTTTGGGGACCCGGGGCACCCCGACCAGATGCCATACATAGAGATTTGGGCTGGTATTATTTATGATAAGCCTAAGTATTTACAAGAGTGTCAGAAGGGTTCCAAGGAGAAGGGAGAGTCCAAAAGAAAATCAGGAGTGTACATGGTATGGGGGGACAGGAGAGCTGGGACACTTTGGCGCCCCTCCTATCCTGTTCTCCTGAGGCCCCCTGAGTCTCCTCTGAGACCAGGTAGATGGAGGATTGGGGGCCCCCCTCCATACTCCGGCTCCTTTAAGGCCACTGCTCCCGAACCAGACTCCACCACAGGGGTCCCTTCGGGTCTCTTAAGCCCGCCCCACACTAGGGCGGGGACGACCTTTGCACCCGAGACAGCACCAGCGGGAGCTTTCCCCTTAAGGGAGGTGGGGGAGTCAGGTGCTAGAGGGAGGCCCCTAAGAGTGTATGTTCCTTTCACTACTTCCAACTTATATAATTAGAAGAATCAAAACCCTCCCTTCTCAGTGGACCCAGAAGGAGTAGCTACCCTGCTTGAGTCTGTCTTTTACACTCACCAACCTACTTGGGATGACTGTCAGCAGCTGTTAAATACTTTGTTTACGGTGGAAGAAAGGGAAAGAATTAAGCAGGAGGGAAGGAAGCAGGTTCAGAATCATCGGGGAGAAACACTCGCAGACCCAGAGGTGGAGGAGGTGTCTCCTCAAACCCGCCCTAAATGGAACCTGAACACAAGTGCCAGGTTTGAAGCCCTTGCCAGGTACCACCAGACTCTATTAAGAGGAATTCGGGCTGCTGGACGAAAGCCTACTAATTTGTCTAAGGTGACCGAGTGTAGGCAGGAGGCGAACAAAAGCCCAACCGCTTTTCTGGAGAGGCTTTACCAAGTGTATCGCACTTGGACTCCTATAGACCCTAAAGCCCCAGAGAATGCACAAGCTATTGTTCTCCAGTTCGTAGCCCAATCCGCCCCAGATATTAGAAAGAAGTTGCAGAAATTAGAAGGTTTTGAAGGGAAGTCTCTTTCTGAGTTACTGGCAGTAGCCCAGAAGGTCTTTGAGAATAGAGAAGATCTGGCATAGGCTACGGTGGAGCTTAGTAAAAAGATGACCCAGGTTCTTATGGCAAGAGAGACAAAAGGCAGAGAAGGGAAAAGAAGTTTTAAAAAGGAAAGCAGAGGAGGAAAGAGTTGTTGACTGCCTAGGAATCCAGGGAAAACCAAACCTTTGGGGACCAGTGTGCATTTTGTAAGAAGGAGGGACATTGGAAGAAGGACTGTCCGGAGTACCAGAAGACTAATAAGTCTCCCCTGGAAGAGGAGGCACCCCTATTGGTTTTTGATTAGGAAGGTCAGGGCTCCCTCAGCCCCCAGGAGCCCAGGATAAAACTCTCGGTAGGGGAAAAGTTAGTTGATTTCTTAGTGGATACCGGGGCCACTCATTCAGTAATTCAGCAACCAGTAGGGCCCACTGGACAAGAAAAAGTAAAGATTGTGGGTGCTACTGGGGAAGTAAAGAGTTATCCAAAGTCTATAGGGAAAATTGCTGGCCCTGGCCTACAAACTATCACCCATTCCTTCCTGGTAATCCCTGAATGCCCAGAACCACTCCTAGGAAGAGATCTCCTCCATAAACTTCAGGCGACTGTCTCATTTGAAGCAGATAAGGGACCCACAGTGCAACTTGGTGGGCGGATCCTGCTCACTATGCCAGCAAGTGAGGAGTACCGGCTGTATGAGGACCCAGAAAAGGTAAACAATTTGGACTTGCTAAAGCAGTGGAAGAAGGAGGTTCCTAATGTCTGGGCCGAGACCAACCCTCCTGGGTTAGCTAAACATGTGACCCCTATAGTGGTGCAATTAATCAGTTCTGCCACTCCAGCCCATGTTCGTCAGTATCCCATGAGCTGAGAAGCCCAGAAAGTCATCAGGACACATATCCAGCGCCTGAAGGAGGCTGGTATATTGGTACCCTGTAAATCAGTGTAGAACACGCCTCTTCTCCGGGTGTGGAAGCCTGGAACAAATGACTACAGGCTGGTGCAGGACCTGGGAGAGGTAAATAAGAGAGTAGAGACTGTTCACCCCACAGTTCCTAATCCTTACACTCTCCTCAGCTTCTTGCCACCGGAACGGACTTCGTATAGTGTCTTAGAATTGAAGGACGCCTTCTTCAGCATCCCTCTGGCCCCCCAGAGCCAGCCCATATTTGCTTTTGAATGGACAGACCCTGAAGAAGGGGAGACCGGACAGCTGACTTGGACCCGTCTTCCACAAGGGTTCAAGAACTCCCCTACCCTGTTTGATGAAGCCTTGAGCAAAGACCTATCTAGCTTTCAGGGTGAACATCCAGGGTGCAGCCTCTTGCAGTACATGGACGACCTTTTAATTGCTGCCTCCTCCCAGAGAGATTGTGAAGAGGCTACTCGAGACCTGTTAAAGGTACTGGGGGCCCTGGGGTACAGAGTGTCCACCAAGAAAGCCCAACTGTGTGCCCAAGAAGTAACCTACTTGGGCTACCGAATAAAGGAGGGCCACCGGGCGTTGTCCCAGGGAAGGATCCAGATGGTCCTGAAGATCCCGACCCCTTCCACAAAAAGACAGATTCGGGAATTCCTAGGGGCAGTAGGCTACTGCAGGTTATGGATCCCAGGGTTTGCAGAATTGGCCAAGCCCCTCTACACTGCCACCGGTGGAGGTGATGCACCCTTGAAGTGGACAGAGACGGAGGAGAAGGCCTTCCAGGCACTGAAAAAAGCCCTGGTGAGTGCCCCTGCCTTGAGTCTCCCTGACCTCAATAAACCTTTCTAGCTGTTCATCACAGAAACTGCTGGGGTGGCCAAGGGGGTGCTCACCCAGACACTGGGACCCTGGAAGAAACCTATAGCCTGTCTGTCTAAATTCCTGGATCCTGTGGCAGCTGGGTGGCCAGGATGCCTGCGAACAGTGGCTGCCACTGCTTTACTGGTAAAGGAGGCTACTAAACTGACATTTGGACAGACTCTAGAAATTTTTACTTCCCATAATCTGGCTAGCCTACTTTACTCTCCCCCGGACCGGTGGATGACCAACTCCTGGATCACACATTATCAGGTACTGTTGCTTGACCCACCCCGTGTCACTTTCAAGCAGACAGCAGCTTTAAATCCTGCCACCCTGCTCCCCAACCCAGAGGATGAAGTCAACCATGACTGTGGAGAAATCCTGGAAGCCCTGATCTCACTAAGAGCTGATTTGACAGATGTCCTGCTGCCAGATGCACTGGTAACCCTCTACACGGATGGAAGCAGCTTTGTGGAAGACAGTGTAAGGTATGCGGGGGCAGGCGTGGTCACTAACCAAGAGGTCCTGTGGGCTGCTTCATTATCACAAGGGACTTCAGCCCAGAAGGCGGAGTTAATAGCACTGACGCAAGCACTCAAATGGGGAGCAGGAAAAAAGATAAATGTGTACACTGACAGCAGATACGTTTTTGCCACTGTCCATGTCCATGGGGCACTGTATCAAGAGAGAGGACTGCTAACAGCAGGAGGAAAAGCCATCAAACATGCACCAGAAATTTTAGCCTTGCTGGCGGCTGTGTGGGGACCGGAGAAGGTGGCTGTGATCCACTGTAAGGGGCACCAAAAAGATAACTCAGATATCACAAAGGGTAATCAATTGGCAGACAAGACTGCCCGGGAGGTGGCAAAAAGACTAGTGGGGACCCATACTCAGCTAGTAGTGTCCTCACCCAAGGAACTACTACAAGGACAAAAGCCAGACTATTCAAAACAAGAGGAAGAATTAGGCAAAAGACTCAGAGGGAAGCCAAGTAAAGATAGATAGATGATCCTCCCAGATGAAAAGATCCTGTTGCCTCAACAGCTGGGAAGACAGGTGGTAACGTTGGCACATGGAAGCACTCATCTCGGGGGAGAAAAATTAAGAAAATTAATAAATAAATTCTGTTTGATAGTAGGTTTGCCTAAGATCTCCCAAAGTGTGGCGAGCTGCTGTGTCACATGTGCCAGGGTGAATGCCAACCCCATCCAGGTTAAGAGATCCGGAACCCGATGGAGAGGAGAAGAACCTGGGAAGAGAACACTGGGAAGTGGACTTCACTGAGATGCCTACAACTCCAGGAGGCTATAAGTATCTCTTAGTTATGATAGACACCTTCTCAGGATGGGCTGAGGCCTTCCCCACTAAGAAGGAGACTTCCCAGGTAGTGGTAAAACAATTGGTCCTTGAAATTATTCCAAGGTTTGGACTCCCTTATTCACTGGGGTCTGATAATGGTCCGGAGTTTATCGCCAAGGTCACCCAACAATTGGCTGAGACTTTACAAATTAAATGGAAGCTACATTGCATCTATCGCCCCCAGAGTTCAGGGCAAGTGGAAAAGATGAATAAGATACTTAAAGAAAGTTTGACCAAGTTAAAAATAGAGACTGACGGGAACTGGGTCTCCCTTTTATCTTTTGCATTGTTAAAAAGTAGAAATACCCCCTATGTGTCTAGATTTGAAATTGTGTATGGCAAGTTGCCTACCCTTGTGCCCCGGATAGGGGCTGAAAAACTGGCTGAGGTGGCGCCAGGTAATTTCTTAGAATCTCTCCAGGCTCTTCAGGTGGTGTGTGGGAAGGCCAGGTGTGCCATCCGGACTGTGAAACCTGGAACCCGGAGGGAGGAAGGCCGAGACCAAATCATCCCCCTGTTCGAGCCTGGTGACTCCGTGCTGGTGAAGAAACTGCATCCTGATCATCTTGAGGCTCTGTGGGAAGGACCGTTCACTGTAATCTTGAGCACACCAACCGCTGCGAGAGTCGCAAGAAAACGACACTAGATTCACCACACCCGCCTAAAGAAGTTTGCTGTGGACGCTGCAGACCCTCCAGAGGCTGAAAAACAGAAGAGATGGCGCACCGTGCCCATCGCCGACCCAATGAAGGTCCGACTGCTCTTGGACTAGTCCCGGTGCTCCTGTTTTGCCTCGGCTGGTACTCCCGAGCCAATTGACCTGCAGTCTCCCCTTTATATGTGTGAAAGGTGATGAATGCAGATGAACGGGTAATCCTTGAGTACCTCACCTCTGGACAGCCCATATTCGTTTTTGACCTTTGCGACTTATTTAGTTCCAGCTGGAGTGGAAGGAATGATTCCAGCCAAATCACCAACAATGGAGGGTGCGGCACCATAGATAGAGAGCGCCACCTGAGGGACAGACCGCTCACTGTCTGTGCTCAGAGACCCTGGAGCCAACCTCCCAGGGGGACTGGACCTCATGGACGTCAATATATACAACCTCAATGTTATACAATCTCCCCAGCGAGAAACGCTGTCCCTCATATAGCCAATACATATATAAAACTCCAGAAGATCCATCAGAATGACGACAGCAACTCTCATCGCCGGGAGCCTCACCCTGGAGGCTCTTGCACCATAAGAGACTGTAACCCGTTGAGCATAAAAGTTAAAACCTGGTATGATGCTGACTTATAGAAAAAGGGTAAGACATGGGGCATGGTGGTAGATTTCACTGGGCAGAACCCCAGTACTTTCTTCACCATCCAGTTGGAAGTGCAGCCATGGTCCCAGAACCCCATTGAACCTTTGAGACCAATTCTTTTGGGTCAGGACCCCCGGGTCACTTCACCATCCCCGACTGTAGCGGAGGCTGGGGAAAACCAGATCGGCCCAGAGCCAACCGGGATAGTGAGGCAAGGCGCCAATATCCCACCTGAAGTACATCCCAGAGTGAAGATGCTGGTGAGGTCAGTAGAACTGATGTATAACCTTTTAAATGACTCTGCCCCAAATGTAACTCATGATTGTTGGTTGTGTCTACACCCTGAACCCCCTTATTACATAAGAGTGACAGCCATAACAGAAATAGGCTCAAGCAAAGGAGACATTAAGAAGCTGACCCTCTCATCAGGAAATTCCAATGGCCCAGAGTGTAGGTGGGGAACAAAACCCCACATGACCCTAGAAGATATCCAAGGAAGAGGAATGTGAATTATCACTATTAACTATAAGTTGTACCTCTCTCCTTTTCAGGGTAACTGCAATAATACCATTAGGGTTAACAAAACCCAGGAATGGGCAGTTCTTTTAAAGGCTCCAGAGGGGACCTGGTGGGCCTGTACTTCAGGTATGGCTCCCTGCATATCCCCTTATGGGATACCTAAGGAGAGCCTTTGTGTTCTGGTCCACATCCTGTCCCATGTATACTATGCTCACAGTGGGGCAGGATGGGAGCACCTAGAAAGGCAGGAGGACCACTACCTCAGGCCAAGAAGGCAGAAGTGAGCCCTGGTATTAGTCCCCCTATTGGCAGGAGCTGCAATAGTTGGGTCACTTGCTGTTGGAGCCACCGTGTTAGCAAAAGAGTCCACTATAGTGCAGCTGGACCAAGCGGTAAATAAAGATTTAATGACACTAGAAGGCTCCATTGAAGCCCTAGAGGGGTCGCTAACCTCCCTGGCTGAGATGGTTCTCCAAAACCGTAGAGGACTTGATTTGATCTTCCTGAAACAGGGAGGATTATGTGTGGCTCTCAACGAGGCCTGCTGCTTCTATGCAAACCATTCTGGGCTAATAAAAAAAACTTTGAGTGAAATAAAAGCCAAAATAGAAGACAGGGCCCAGAAATGGAAGGAGTTGAGTGAGGACAACTGGTTCACCGGCTGGTTTTCAAACCTATTTGCCAGGTGGCCATCTTGGGTTAAGACATTGATTAGCACCATAGCTAGACCCATGATTGCTTTGCTTTTGATTATCACTCTGGGTCCCTGCTTATAAAAGACTCTGATATCTATGACTCAGAAGAGAATTGGTAAAACTATGCTTCTTGAAACCTACATAGAGACGGGGGGATACATTGATTATGACACAGAAAAAAAAAAAAGAAAAGGTGAAAAAAAAATCAAAGATTTGATTTACAGCCAAGACTAGTGGGGAATGTGACAGGCAGTAACTAGCTGTTACTTTAAAATCCCCTTGTATTCAAGCTAACTTTAAGTCCCCCCCTTTTTCATTTTAGGTTTAGATGTTAAGTTTTTGAGTGTTTAGTGTTAAGTTCCCTTTTTTCCCTACAAGTTCCCCTTCTTATTCCTGTTTGTGAAAGCCCCTTGCCCTTTCCCTTTTGAAAAACAGGACTAATCAGTGAAGGCCATCAGGTGTTTTGCAGAAGTTCTGTGTGAGGGCTAGCCTTATCAGGACCTCTGCACAGCCCCAGCGGTATACTGGTTGCCAGATGGCCTGGTATGATGGTAGGGGGATGTGAGGACCTAATACCTGGTCAAGTCTTATTGGTTGTCTGGTTTTGCAAAGTTTGAAATTAGCCCGCGCTTCGCTTTGTATGGACCCCGCTTTTTGCTTGGTTTAAATTGATTGGATTCCGCGTTTTTTGTAATATGTAATTGGACATAGATTGTAAGATAGAATGGACCCCCTCCTCAAGTGTGTTCTGAATTCCTATAAATTGTGTGGTTTGAGCCCTGTTCAGGGTCGAGCTTGGTAGACTGCTGTCAGTCACCATCTCGGCCCGGATTGCAATTCGTCAATAAACATCTTTGCTTCCTTTTAGTGGACGGTGGTTTGATTTATGCTTGCCAACAGTTACCCCCCTGCCAAGTAAGTATTCAACTTCTTTTTTCAAAATTATTATTATAGGGAGTCTGGCGGTAGCGCAGCAGTTAAGCAAGGTGGCACAAAGCACAAAGACAGGGTAAGGATCAGGGTTCCAGTCTCGGCTCCCCACCTGCAGAGGAGTTGCTTCACAGGCAGTGAAGCAGGTCTGCAGGTGTCTATCTTTCTCTCCCCCTCTCTGTCTTCCCCTCCTCTCTCCATTTCTCTCTGACCTATCCAACAATGACAACATCAGCAACAACAATAAAACAACAAGGGCTACAAAAAGGGAAAATGAATAAATAAATATTAAAACAAATTTCAGGGAAGTCTGGCGGTAGTGCAGTGGGTTAAAGGCAGTGGCTCAAAGAGCAAGGACCCACTTAAGGATCCCGGTTGGAGCCCCGGACTCCCCACCTACAAGGAGTCACTTCACAACAGGTGAAGTAGGCCTGCACGTTGTCTTTCTCTCCCCCTCTCTGTCTTCCCCTCCTCTCTCCATTTCTCTCTGTCCTATCCAGCAATGACGACATAAATAACAACAACAACAATAATAACTACAACAATGAAAAACAACAAGGGCAACAAAAGAAAAAATAAATAAATATAAAAATTATTATTATCTATTTAATAATAGTTGACAAGATTGTGGGATAAATGGGGTGCACTTTATACAGTTCCCACCACCAGAGTTTCAGATCCTATTCCCCTATATTAGGCGCTTCCCTATTCTTTATCCCCTTGGGAGTAAGGACCAAAGATCACTGTGGGGAGCAGAAGGTCAGGGGTCTGACTTCTGTAATTGCTTCTCCTCTAGACATGAGGGTTGACAGGTCCATCCATACCTCTAGCCTGTCTCCACCTTTGTGTGGATTGACTTTTATGTAAATAAGGTACTTAAGAGTTCACAGCTTCGAATCTTAACCTTGTTTCAGGTTATCTTAATCTCTGAAGTGAAGCACAATGGCTGTTAAACTTTCCCCTCAGGTTATGGGACCCTGAGGGCTTTTTAAGTATAAATTGATTTTTTTTTTAGCTTACTCACTCACAGGTGACCAAGAGATAAAACAGGGTGGAGGATAGATAGACAACACAATGGTTAAGCAAAGAAACTCCTATGCCCTGAAGGTCCAAAGTTTGAGACCCAACCCCCAACCCCACCACCAGCCAGAATACAACTGAGTGATACTTTTTGGTCCTGTGAGTTTCTGAATAAATCCAGGCTGTATTTGATCAGTTCTGAAGCAGTTATTCACTGTGTTTCCTAATTCATCAGGAGAACCACATGAAAAAGCTCTACTATATAAGGTGTACTATATACATCTCCAGACCACCAGGAGTATAGCTTTTCTCCTGAGTCAACCAGCCAGTTCTCTGTCCCCAGATGTCAGTATAGGGCTTCCCTGCTGTTGTTCCAGCCTGTGAGTGGCAACAGCAATGAAGACTCACAGTTGTAAATTTGTGAGTTTTAGGTGATTTTCTCCTCCTTCAGCAGTCTTTTTGTTGATAAAACTCAGACCAGAGGCAGTTACTCAACTGGCAACCTGCAGGTCTGGTACCAGCCACTCCTGAGTATGGGTGTTTAACCCCAGGAATCTCTCCTTAAGTCCCTCTCTGTCCATGAACCACATGTGTTTGCATTTGTCTGTGGCTTGGTGGATTCCCAAAATGATGATAGTCGTATCCTGTTGTGTTCTTAGGTGATTATCTTTGCTATTCCTAGTTGATTGGGGAGAGCAAAAGACAGCTGCTGTACAAGTTTCTTATATTTAGTTGTAAAGTTCAGGAATTGAATATTTAAGGTCCTGAGTTCAATCCCTGGCACCTCAGATACTAGAGTTATTCTCTGATTCGTTTTTGCCCATTTTTAAAATTTTTAAAATTATCCTTATTTATTTATTGGATAGAAACAGCTAGAAATTGAGAGGGAAAGGGGAGACAGAGAGACAGAGAGACACCTGCATCCCTGCTTCACCACTCCTAAAGCTTTCCCCCTGTAGGCAGGGACTGGGGACTCAAACTCAGGTCTCTCTGCACATGGTAACATATGTGCTCAACCAGGTGTGCTACCACTCAGCTTATTTTCTGGTTCTTTATCTTTTTTTCTCTATGTATCATTTAATAATTTTTAAGATTTATTCATTAATGAGAGAAAGAGACAACCAGAGAATCACTCTGACATATTCAGTGTGGAGGATGAAACTCAAGAAGTCCTGCCCATGAAACTAAAGCATCCTCTGAGCCACTTACCAGGCTTCAGCAAATGAATCTTTTAAAGACAATAAAATGTGATGATTGAGGTCATCATCTATGATCTATTAGGAAATTTTATTTAGTGGATTACAAAGCATTAGTCAAATAAAATTCTCTTTTCTAGTTATCCATAAAATGTTCAGTATGTATGCCATTCTCACAGGGGTGAGGTGATATCTCAGTGTTGTCTTTATTTGCATTTCTCTGACCTTTCCTGTATTTGGAAACTATTCTCTTCCCTGATCCAGCTTTCTGGTCCTTTTTCTAGCCATGATATATTCTCCCCCAGACAATAACTTGGATCCACCTGCATATCAGATTTCAGGCTCAGGGGAGAAAAAAAAAACTTATATAGCCATAGCCATAGGAATATAACTAAAATAGGCATACTAGCTATCTACAAAATGGAGACCCCCCCCCAACTCTTCATCTGCACTATTCCAGCCTTGAGGTTCATGATTAGTCAAAAATTTGTTTGACTTTGTATGCTGACTCTCTTTTCAGCCACCAGGTTCCAGATGCCAACATTGACGCCAACCAGACTTCCCTAAACAAACAACCCCACTAATGTGTCCTGGAGCTCTGATTCCCTAGAGCCCCGCCCCACTAGGAAAAGAGAGAAACAGGCTGGGAGTATGGATCGACCTGTCAACACCCATGATTAGCAGGGAAGCAATTACAGAAGCCAGACCTTCCACCTTCTGCATCCCATATTGGCCTTGGGTCCTTACTCCCAGAGGGTTAAAGACTAGGAAAGCTATCAACGGAGGGGATAGGATATGGACTTTTGGGGGTGGGAATTGTGTAGAGTTGCACCCCTCTTATCCTATGGTTTTTGTCAGTGTTTCCTTTTTATAAATAAAATAAAAAACGAGATAAATGAGAGAAAGAAAAGAAATGTTCAGTAGAGTCAACATCTACTTCTATAGTAAATTATCTGTGATTATCTCTGGATGTTGATAATATGACTGCATTTCATTTTATTTATTTTTTTAAGAATGTTTTTATACATGAGAAAGATAGGAGGAGAGAGAGAAAGAATCAGCTGTCACTGGTGCATGTGATGCCGGGAATGAACTCAGGACCTCATGGTTGAGAATTCTATGCATTATTCACTGCATTTCATTTTACTCTTTATTTCTTTCCACTTAAATTTTATCCAATGAGCATGTATTATATTTTTAACCAAGAAAGCATAACAGTTTTTTATGAGTATTGACACAGTTTAATTACTAATTTTTTTTTCAGAGTATGAAATAAAGAGGTGAGAATTGCTTTATGGGAATGCAAAGAACAAACAAAGGGCACTTATGGATAATTGGTGACAAATAGCTTATAGATATTCCTGAACATCAAATTATTCTCTGAATTCCAGTTTTGGTTATTGAATCTTAATGGTTATTATCAATTTTCATGTGTTCTAATGAAATAGCAAGGCATAAATTTAAGCATAAGAATTACTAAGACAGTTAGATATTCCCTCAATGTAGGTGATTCTCCAACTATGTTTTCCAGATGAAAAGCATTAGCATTATCTGGAAACTTGTAGGAAATTCTAAGCCTCAATCCAGATCCACTAAATTAGAAACTGACAGTGAGCGTAGAAAGTATGCCCTGAGAGTGATTCTGAAGCCTAATCAAGTTTTACAGATGCTGTTTCAGAGGAACTGATTATTGTAACCTCAGTGGTTACATCAGTCACATCCCACTAAGGCCATTATAAACATTGTTGCCTCTATCAGAACCTCTGTGCATTTCATGTCACAGATGCATCATTCCTTACAATTTTTCTATTTCCTTTGTAAGTGTTCACTTTTCTAAAAATGATAGTTTTAAATGTATCTATTTAGAATGTTGTGTTTAACATGGTGTTTGGGCAAAAGTCAACTACACAAAAATGCAATTTAATGAACAGAAGACAGACTATCAGAGCATTCTTGTGGTCCCAAATATATATTGTTAGGTTTCCTAATATTTACGTGTAAGCAGGTGACTTTGAATTTAAAAAAAAAACAGCAATATATCCCTTAAATTAATCCATGCATGAGTACTAGTAGATTTCTAAAGCCATTTCACTTGTTCACTGGCACAAATTTGTTACCAGTAGACTTCCGCAAGGATCAAGACTACTGCCGTAAAATATATTATTCCAGAACTGAAAGCAGCTCATAACATCCCAAGTGTCTAATGGACCCATTCATTATAAGGGGAAAAAAAGATGAAAATGTGTATGGGACATAAATGTTTAACCACCACATAGACTTTGAATAATTAATGGAATGATACACTTCAGTGCAAAGTCCCATATCTTATAATGTGGAAGGATGTAATAAACTATTTCAATATTTAAATCAAAGGAACTGATGCAGTTTCTACCTGTGATCTATATATCTGGGCAATGGACTGAAAAAAAAATGCATCATCATAATAAAATGGCTTTTAAATGTGAATTGGTCTCATAAGGTAGAAGGATTTCCCTGACCAACATAATTTATACAGACTCAGATTGGCAAAGTCAAGTTTTGAAGCGATAATATTCATTACCTCTACATTTCATAATACTGTTAGTTCTGTATGTCTGAAGTGGTCCAGTGTGTTTAGAGTGAACTTTCATGATGTCTAAACAGCTTAACTGATAGTTTCTTGATAACTCTTTTATGAAGCAGTTTTTTAATAATGCTTTCATATTTCTGGTTTATAGTGCCATTAAAGTCATCATTTGTCACATTAGTAATAGAGAGATTCTTAAAATATCCCTAGCAGCAATTCAGTATGGCTTTTAATGTCAGCATAAATTCCTGTGTTACTAAACTAGCTACTTGAAATATTAACAGTGGTGGTTGCAATTTCAAAATATATATATGACAACATAAGTACATACCAGAGATCCCTGGTTTCAGGGAAAGTAGTTAGAAGAGCTAAAGAAATGAAGTCAAAGTAGGTTGGCTTAACCTTGTGATGACTTAACAGCCATATCAAAAAAAAAAAAAAATCCCATTGATTGTGTTAACAAGTCAGTGAAGTTTATGTCATAGTTATTTTTTGTTCAGAGACTAAGATATTCAAAGTCTTAAAATGGGGAAAAATGAATGAAAAGATTCACCTTGTCCACACATGTATATAGGCATATATCATCATCCTTATTACACATCCTCCAAATTAAAAAAAAAAAAAAAAAGATAAAGCTGCAACACTTTTTTTTTTCTTTCCCACACTCATTTCCTGATATGGGGAACTTTTCTAGAGGACTGAGGATGAGGCTCCAGAGTGCTAAAATTAGAGCAGACCAGCTGTGCAGTTACTTTGCTGCCAGCCGGGCCGTGTGCATATGTAACACAATCACATCACACTGGCAGGCTCTCTGTACTTGGAAACAAATGGAGTATTAATGTCCACAAGCCCTGCTGTTGGACTGCTTTGAAGGCATGCCCCACAGAATGTCTGCTTCTGCCTTGCTTCTGCAGCATCAGTGAGAGAAGGGCTTTACCTTCATGGGTGTGTGAGGACAACAGACCTCATCTTTGAAGATAAGTTTCTCTTCACAGAGGGTTAGTGAGCTGTTATGTTTGGCTGGGATGTTGTGCATTCTCTCTCTCTCTCTCTCTCTCTCTCTCTTCTCTCTTCTCTCTTCTTTCCCTTTCTCCCTCTCTCGTCCTTCTCTCTCCCAGTCTTGGTACTGTGTGGTAAAAGAGTGATTGGCAAATGGAGAAACTGACAGAAAAACGGTGACTTCTACTGAGAAACTCCACTCTCTGAAACTGTGGAGTACCTGTGCATTTCCCTTGGAACTGTTATCATTTAATCTCAGAGAGCATCACAATAATGTAATAAAAGTAGGGGTGAAATAGAAATCTTTCTTCTAAACACAGTCATATCCTGTAGCGAGCCAACCTTATAATCTTGCTGACCTGCTTTTGAAATATTTTTTTATTGGATATGACAGAGAGAAACTAAGAGGGGAACAGGGGACACAAGGAGAGAGACACCTGCTGCACTGCTTCACCACTCATGAAACTTCCCCTCTGCAAATGGAGAGCAAGGAATTGAACCTAGTCTCTGTGCATGGTAACTTAACAGGTTTGCAACCACCTGACCCCCACTCCTTTCATATTACTAATGTTATATGCTTTATTTACTGAAAATTATTGTAAAATATAATATAATATATAATGTAATATGATGCAATCAGGGTTATTAAATAAACTATACTTAACATGTTGAAGTGCTAAATCAGTAGTTATTTTGACTTGAATTTATTATTTGTGAATTGTGTCCTCATATACTCATCACTAAAATATTTTTTTCTTATAGATAAGTTATCTTTTTTTTTTCTCTTGCCTCCGGGGTTATTGCTGGGGCTTGGTGTCTGTACTATGAATCTACTGCTCCTGGAGGCTATTTTTTTTTTCCTTTTGTGAAGTTTTCCCCCTGCAGGTGGAGACCCAGAGGCTCCAACCGGGATCCTTATGTGGGTCCTTGCACTTTCAGATACAGAGACAAAAAATCAGTGGAAGAGAGAGAGAGGGACATCTCAGCTCCAAAGATTTCCCTCAGTGAGGTGTGAGATGGGCTCAAACCTAGTTCATACACAAGCCAAGCAGATACCTTCCCAATGGAACTACCTTGCCAGTCTCAGTGTTCCATTTTATTTTTAATATTATTTAATTACCTATTGATTTTCATGAAAGATGGAGGCCAAAACACTGGCATATGGTGATCTCTGGGCTTTTACAAACTTTGTTTCTGTGGGCATAGGAGTGCATCGATCTCTTTGGGTGGGTGTGTTTATTTTCTTAGAATATATACCCAGAGGAGGAATTGCTGAATCATAGGGTAGGTCTATTTCTAGCATTTTGAGACTGTTTTCCATATGAGTTGGACCAATGTGCATTCCCACTAGCAGTGTATAAGGTTTCCTTTTTTCTCCACATTTTCACCAACAGTCAGTGTTTTTGTCATTTATGATGCATAATGCTCTCACAGGTCTAAAGTAATATCTCATTGTTGTCTTCATTTGCATTTTTTCTAATAATCAGTGTCTTAAGAATTTTTTTATGTTTGAATCTCTTCAGAAAATTCTGCTATATCCTCTTCCTATTTTTTTGATGGAGTTTGTCTTATTTGTGATTTTCACTTCTGGGTATAGTGAGGTCATTATGCACTTCGGTTATTAGCATTATATCTGATGTGTGCCTTTCTATCTGGTGGTATCTTGCTGTTTTGGTGATGGTTCACTTTCCTTTACAGAAACTTTTAAGTTTCATATTGTCCCACTGGTTTATTTTTGTTTTTGTTTCCTTTACAGTTAGACTTGAGTCTTTGAAGATATTTCCAAAGCATAGATTGTGAAATGCCCTGCCAATGTTTTTCTTCTATGCACTTGATGGTTTCTGGTCTAATGTCTATGTCTTTGATTCATTTTGAGTTGACTTTTGTGCATGAAGATGCAGCTTTGTTCGTCCACACATTTCAACCTAATTTTTTCCAAGACCATTTGTTGAAAATATTCTCTTTTCTCCATTTACTGTTTTGGACCCCTTTGATCATTAAAGGATATCAAATATAATTAAGAGCTTTGTCTACATCTATTGAAATAATCATATGATTTTTTATTTTCCTTTTGTTAATGTGATGGTTCACATTAATGTATTTACATAAAATGAACCAAGCTTGCATAATGGCATGAAGATAAAAAAAAAAGAATGACATAAAATTTTCATGCTTTGGGATTTCAGGAGGTAATACTATGGAATAGGAACCATTTCAGACCATGCTTTTGGTAAACTAAAAAAGCAACAAAAATTCACCTAAAAACTCAACAAAATATAATCAGGATTTCTTCAGAAACTCACTAAGCCACAGCTACCAAACTGCAGATGCTACTGTGATTCCATCCTAAACTCCCTGGGCAATGACCACACCAATGTGTCCCAGACCTCTGGTTCATGTTCAACTATACAAAGTTTTTTCTTTTTCAGATGATGTTCCATTCGATAAATAACGTTAATTGTCACCACTGTGAGTGTGTTGTGAATTGGTTTTGTTTTTTATTGAAATCACTTACTCACTGAAAGTGTATTGTAATTCTCACAGGAATAAGCCTTGTCCTCACTCCAGGTATTAACTGGATCCATGAGGAATAGAAGTTTCATAAGTGAAAGATTATGTGACTATCAGCAAATAAGAACAGGGCATGTTCATCATATGTTTTCACCTATCTTTATTTGTCAGGGTTTTCTAAAGAAACAGAAGATACAGTGTGTGTGTGTGTGTGTGTGTGTGTGTGTGTGTGTGTGTGTGTGTGTGTGTGTGTAGATACACTATATTTAATACACAGGCAAACATTTAAGAGAGAGTGGACCAGGAAGTGGCACTAAAGTGCACACACTACAGTGTACTAGAACCAAGGCTCAAGCCCCTGGTGCCTATCTTCAGCGGGGGAAGCTTCATTAGTGGTAAAGAAGTACTGCAAGTTTCTCTCTTTCTCTTTCTCCTTTCTTATTTATCCCACTCTCTCAATCTCTGACCCTATCAGAAAAAAAAAATGGCCACCAGGATACCAGGATTGGTCGATTCCTTGTGCCTTCATCAAGCCCCAACAAGAGAAAAGAAAAAGTAAGGAAGGAGGGAGAGAAAGAAGGAAGGGATATAGAAAGGAAACTGAGAATATAATTTGGAGATCTAGTAGAAGAAATGCTGTTAGTCTTCACTCTGAAAGTCAGTGACTCAAGACTCAAAGAAAACTAATGTTCAGTTCATATCTATAAGCCATAAAATATAGGCGATGTATTATAAAGTAGTCATGCAGAAGGAGATACCTCTTATTAGTGGGCAGGCCAGCTTTTTGGTCTTAGCCAGGTCTGCAACCTGCTTCACTAAGTCAGTTTAAATGTTGATTGCATCTAAAAACGTACTCAGGCTATTTCTGGATTAACATTTAACCACCTATCTAGACATCAGTTGATCCAGGCAAATGGACACACTAAAATTAACCACCACACTTTCAGTGCCCATAAAACTATTATTTTTTGAGACTTGCTTCTGACAATCCAACTAGAGTGGAGACAATCTCAAAATAAAGTTTGATAGTACCTACTGAACTATATCCTTGAAAAGTAAGATTAGAATTCAGGAGGCTGAATGATGTTAAACATTCTAGTACAAAAGTTTTTTCTTGGAATTTCAGATTTGTTAAAAGTCCATTTACCCTGAATCTCGTAGACAGTGGTTCTTTTACTTTGGATCACATGTCAGTGTGATCCATGCCCCACCTCCACCCCATAATGAACTAAATTGACTTTAAGTATTCTGAAGGTTATTAGATAACACTAAAAATTTACATTTAAACAGACACATTAAGCAAATTACATTGTTGTCTCTGAATGCAAATATTCTTCCTAATTTGCTAGTAAGAATTTCCCTTCTAACCCAAGATTACCTGCCACTGAAAGAGGATTAATAGGAAGATTAATAGTAGATATGACAAAGAATATTTTATTAAAACTTTTTGAAAAGCAATAATTTAACTAAATTACTGTATACTACTATATTGAAAGTTTAATTCTGAAATTCAAACAACTATAACCATTTTTGTGAAATATGTAAAGAAAATATCAAATTGAGTAGCAAGCTTATCTGTAACTTCCAACTAATAACAAATATTTAAGCCAAGATATGTATATCCATACATATAATCAAGTGTATGATTTTTTTTGGAAAAATAAGTGAACAATTTCACTCTCTTTATAAAAATACATGATAATATTCACACTCTATTTTCTGTGCAAAGTAGTAAATTTAAATAAATAATAAACGTTTGTTGTGAATTGCTACTATATCAAATTATAACAAACTAAATAATACAATATAACTCCTGCATTCAATTCTAAAAGTGTTAAGAAGGAATCTACTTCCTTGTCTTTTCTAGATACGAGAGCTGCCTGCATTCCTTGGCTTGTGGCCATTTCATCCACCTTAAGTGCTAGTATGGCAGAATTTACCATTCCCTTCTTAAATCCTCACATTTCTCTGACTATAGCAGGAGAAAGTTCTTCACTTTAAAGAGCGTATGTAATTAAACTGAGCCCACCCAGAGAATAAAAGATAATGTCTCTTCTCAGTATCCTTAATCTAAGTCATATCTGCAACGTCATTTTGCCTATAAGCTATCATATTTACAGGTCAGTGATGAGGGTCAATTGTAAAATTATTTTAAATATATATATATATATATATATACTAACAAGGAAAATCAATATTTTAATATTTTTCTTTTCATCAGAGCAGTTTGTACAATATTACCCCTTCAACTGGAAGAATTAGAAAAAAAAAACTTTCACAACAATCAGAAGCAAGAATATTTAAAGACATAAAAAAAAACAGTTACAGTATTAATGGTATATCTTAACAAATATCCCATCTTAATTACTAAGAAAGCAGTCTGTATTACAATTCAAATCAATTTGTCTTCATTTAAAAATATTTTCTGCACAGTTGTGGCTTGATAATTAAAACGCTGTGTCGGGGGACCATCTTCTTCTAAATCAGAGTCATTATTGTCTAGTGAATTCATTAACTTGGATTAATTGGGGAAAAGTGGTATAATAATCTGTGGATGACTTTCCACACCAAGAAAAACACTGAGAAACTATTTATTAGTTTTAGCAAAGTACTGAGAAACTATTCCTGTTGTCTTTAGCATAACATAAATTTAAGTCGATGAAGTCAGATGCTATTTATTTCATGCTTATTACAAAGTAAGAGAGAGAGAGAGAGAGAGAGAGAGAGAGGAATGTGAGTACTACTCAGTCCTGACTGAGAGATTTAGAAGCATAAGAAAAGAAGCCAGAAAGCATTTAGAAGAAAGGTAAAGTCTGACTGCAATTTACATTTAGTAATGATTTTACTAATTAAAATCTTAGTTACATCTATAGTAACTTTTTGTAGTGGAGGGAGCTGTGGCTTCACGCATGTACAAAGTTTCACTGTTATGGCTCACTTTTTTAATTTTATATTTAATTGATTGATTGATTGATTGATTGCCTCCAGGGTTATCGCCGGGGTTCGGTGCCTGCACTATGAATCCACTGCTCCTAGAGGCCATATTTCCCATTTTGTTGCCCCTGTTTTTGGCCTTGTTATTATTGTTATTGTTGCTGTTGTTGTTGGATATGATAGAGAGAAAACAAGAGAGAAGGGGAAGAGAGAGAAAGGGAGAGAAAGATACCTGCAGACCTGCTTCACATCTTGTGAAGCGACCCCCCTACAAGTGAGGAGCCAGGGGCTCGAACTGGGATCCTTGTGTCAGTGCTTGCACTTAGCGCCATGTGCACTTAACCCACTGCACTACTGCCCGGCCCCTTGGCTCACTTTTTCATTCACCTAGAAGTGCAGAAACACCAGAGACATTATAACATCATTTTCCTTCAGTGCTGTAACAAAAGGGAATAAATAAATAAAATAAATATTTTTAAAAAATCATTTGGTAAACAGGCAAAGGATTTGCCAATTAGGTTATCATTGCATCACAGCCTGCCACAATGGGAAAAAAGATTTAATTAGACACCAACACAAAGAAGATATAAAATTGAGTGAGATCTTTCAGGAAGAGGTCTTATAACCAATGATCTCACTCATAGGTGGGACTTAAGGGGGAAAGGACAGTAAGGGAAAATATAAAGTGAAGTTTGGACTAGGCGACGTGTATTGCAACAAAGCAAAAGACCCTGGGGAAGGAGAGAAAGGGTTGACCTGGGTTTCAGACCATCTCTCAGGCATCTTTGGATTGAAGAGCGGTTGTGCCCATTTGTCAATGACAGTACAGTACACCATTAACTTCCCAATAAAGTGTTTTAAAAATAGCCAATAAGCATATAAAATATCTGACAGAACTAATGACTAGAAAAATATGCATAAAAAATCTCAGAGAGTTATCATTTCACAGTTATTAGAGAAAAACTAGACAATAGACAATAAGCCTTGGAGAAGATGTGTAGACATTGGAACTCCTCGCATTGTTGGCTGGAAAGGAAAAATGGTGGGGACATTATGCAAATGGTATGGTAATTTTTTGAAGGCATTAAAATATAAAATCACCATTATTATCCAGCAATTCTATTCCCTGTATATATGCCCAAAGAACTGAAAGCAAGGACTCATACATATTCACCAGTTTTCTACACACATAAGAATGAAAGAACGGGGGCCAGGTGGTGGCGCACCTGGTTGAGCGCACATGTTACAATGTACAAGTCCCCACCTGCAGAGGGAAAGTTTTGCAAGTGGTGAAGCGGGGCTGCAGGAGTCTCTGTGTCACTCTCCGTCACTATTCCCCCCTTCCCTCTCGATTTCTGGCTGTCTCTATGCAATAAATAAATAAAGATAATAAAAATTTTAAAAAAATGAAAGAATGTCAGGGGCTAGGTGGTGGTACACCTGGTTGAGAGCCCATATTACCATGCACACAAAGGGGCTAGGTGGTGGTACACCTGGTTGAGAGCCCATATTACCATGCACACAAAAAGAAAATTGCCATATATACACAAAATGGAAGTTAAAATTCTAAAACATACACAACATAGATTTAAAACTGAAGAAGATGTGTTAAACATTACAAATCAGTATGAAAGAAAGGATGGAAAGTGAAGCTTTTCCCTTGCAGGTGGAGAGCTTGAACTCAGGTCCTTGCACATAGTAACATGTGCATTCAACTGGGTTTACTGCTGTTCAGCCCATAACATACAATTTTAATAATGAAATATATTTTACAGTTTAATTTTTTTGGTCATCTGCAGGGCTGCACCACTTCAGGATGACTTTTGAAGTGGGGGGGGGGGAGAGGGAGAGAGAGAGAGAGACAGAGAGAGAGACAGAGAGAGAGAGACTACCACACTTCAGTGTGTTGGAGGCCAAGCTACAATCTCAACTGTGAAAGTGGCAAAGCAGTAAGCTATTTGTCCAGCGCAATAAAATATGTTTTAAATGGGAGGCCGGGCAGTAGCTCAGCGGGTTAAGTGCACATAGTGCAAACCTCAAGGACCAGCGTAAGGAAACCAGTTAGATCCCCCTCCACTCCCCACCTGCAGTGGAGTCGCTTCACAGGCGGTGAAACAGTTCTGCAGGTGTCTATCTTTCTCACCCCCTCTCAGTCTTCCCTTTCTCTCTCGATTTCTCTCTGTCCTATCCAACAACAATGACAACAATAAAAATAAAATGGTAAACAATCAGGGCAATGAAAGGGAAAAAATAGCCTGCAGGAGCAGTGGATTTATAGTGCAGGCACTGAGCCCAGTAATAAAAAAAAAAAGAAAAAGAAAGAAAGAAGAGAAAAGAAAAGAAAAGAAGAAAATATGTTTTAAATGGATCAAATTACTTGTTCTATGTTCCTAAATTGTTATGGGGGGGTAAAAAATAAGTGATGAGTTAAAACAGGTTTACATTCTACTATATGCTATAAAAATATTCTTATATTTTCAGGTCTTTGGAATACACTGAACTTCAATCCCTTGTCTTGTTTTAAAGTCTGTAGTGATCAATATTGTATATGCTTGGTTTTGTGTGTGAAGATCTGCCATGTGGGGAAAAAAAGTACATTTTTCTATGTGCAATCAATCAAAAAAGTGTAGTTTTTTTTTTTCCTCTGGGAATGACTGTATCAGAAATTCTCTGGAGACAGAAGACAGTAGTCTTTACACTTTTTCAAACAGTGCATTTTGAAAATGATTATGAGTGTATTGTTACATGCCTCATCTGCCCTACCCACCCATATTATGAATCACATTTCTCTATTATCTGCATTTTATTGTATCAAATTAGGTCACCAGAAAGAAGCATGATTGAACTGTATTGTCTCAGCCTCAGTATAAGTGCCTTTACTAGTATGATTTTATTTAATTTTTTTAAGTTTTAATTTATAAAATGGAAATACTGACAAGACCATAGGATAAGAGTGGTACAATTTCATACAATTCTTATCACCAGAACTCCGTATCCCATCCCCCCCCCATAGCTTTCCTATTTTTTTTTTAAATTTTTATTTATAAAAAGGAAATACTGAGAAAAACCATAGGAAAAGAGGGATATAACTCCACACAGTCCCCACCACCAGAACTCTGTATTCCATCCACTTTCCTGATAGCTTTCCTATTCTTTATTCCTCTAGGAGTATGGACCCAGGGTTATTATGGGGTGCAGAAGGTGGAAGGTCTGGCTTCTGTACTTGCTTCCAGGCTGAACATGGGCACTGACAGCTTGATCCATACTCTCAGCCTTTCTCTCTCTTTCCCTAGTGGGGCAGGGCTCTGGGAAAGTAAGACTCCAGGACCATTAGTCTGCCCAGGGAAGTCTGGTTGACTTTATTTTAAATCAGTGTTTGATCTAATAAAGAGGCAAACAGAATTTTTTTTTTTGCATCTGTTGTAAAACTGCTAAGTGTCAGACAAAATTGAATGGCCCTTAACTTAAGAGCACAAAAGTAGGTAGAATGTAAAAACAAACAAACAAACAAACAAACAAAACAACTTATTTCTGGTAAGGAGTCATTGCTGATCCATGTACCTGACACTGGTATATAGCTAAGCAAATGTTAAATATCAGTCTATCATCATCATTCCCTCCTCACATCAGCTTCCAGAGCCAGACTGAATTTTAGACTTTGTTATAGGAATTCCTCATTGTTTCTTTTCTCTTCTTCTGATGCCCCCTTGTATCTTTAAAGTAATTGAAAATATTTTGATTTTTATTTAGCACTGTAAGAGATAATTATAAAGAAGATAGAAAATAAACTATAAATAAAAATTAGGAAGACTAAGGCCCAGAAAATTTTCAGTTTGATAAGTGAAGGAAAAAAATAAAAGAAAAGCCTCTTGGGTCAGAGCACGAGTAGATATGTGAGGGGCAACTTAAGGAGTAAAAAGAAGTGAGGACTGAATGTGTTTATCAATAGAGAATGCACCTATTTGAGGGCATATGTTACAATGAACTTTACAATGACCTTCATACAGAAATGGGGTCCTCAGTCAAATACCTACTTATCAGTTCAGATAAACTATAGTTTTCCCAGGAAGTAGAGTCACCATTAGAAAGTGACAGACACACAGTATTCTCTACTAAACTGGTAGCTCAAAAAAAGGACTATGATGGCTTAAGCAAAAGTTCAGTAATGAAATTCTAGTTAACGGCTTCCCACATGTTACTGTGCTCATTTTACACAGTTCTTGGGATCAAACCTTCTCTGTGTCTTCTCTTTTCCAAGCCATCAAACATTCCTTTGTGCATTAGACTACATTCTTATTGATTTTTTTCTTTTGTATGATAAATGAAACACTGTAGATTAATACGCTGCTAAAGTCCTTCGTATAGTACACTTTGCTTTTAAAGAGAAGAAGGCTCTTTCTCTAACTCAGACCAAACTAACAGGTGAAATCACACAGTGATAGGCATTATCAATTTAGAAGTTGCCTGTCTCTTATTTAGTGTAAACAGTGACAACTATTAGTGGTAGCAGGGACATTATCTTTACCTACTACCTTATTTTTTTTTTCTCATAGATCCTACTGATAAGAAAAAAGCCAAAAAGTAACAGTGTTAGAATACAGATATTTGTTTTCAAATGACAACACTAGCACAGTAAATAGAACACATGAATATCTTGTTTTGTTTTCAAGTTTGGTTGGACGGTTGTTACAATTACAGAATACAGAAATAACTCAATGAAACTGCATAGGAAACCCTTATTCAACACTTTGCTTGGCTCTCCCCTTTCTCTGAGTAAATCTGACGTTATAAGCATAACTGGTTCTCTGTGGACCTCTTAAATAATTTAAAGATGCTGAGCCTCATATTCTACAGCCCAAAGATGCTGACATTATTTTAAATTAGGTTTTTACACTTAAAATTTATTGAAGTACATTTGGGGAAGATGAAGTTTTGCTACCTGTGCTTTTTTTTTTTTCTGAAAGCAGTGTTCAGCAGACAGAGTCAGAACAAAATAGTATGTCCACATTTGTTTTTAATCCTTTACCTCCAGTCAAACAATATGAGTTAAGGTAACACATATGTCAACCTGGTAATTTTAGAGCAGTGATTTTGTTTTAGTTCTTTAATTCTAGTCAAATGAAATAAGCTAGAATCATACACATATATGACAACCTAGAAATTTTAGAATAAATTTTAAATGTAAAAAGAGTTCTTCACATCAACTGAAAAGAACAAAAATCAAAATATTTACTAAGAAAAGCATTGAAATCTTTTATGGCTTTCCTCACTATCTACAATTCAAAAGATTAGTTGTGGTACACAATGCCATCTATAAGGAATCTCGGAAAGGCTGAGATGTAGTCATTATGTATCTGAATAATCTCAAAACTAAGCTGTGCGCTCTTCTTTGTTGGCACTTTCATCCCTTCCAACATGAAGCCAGAAAGTCAGTTCCATCCCATTTCCTCGTGTAACTGCCACATGTGGTTTTCAAATCCCTGGGTTGTACATATCTGGGTCAGAGGCAAGGCTCAAAGTTGAAGGAGGGTTACATACACAGCATGGCCTCAATCAGAATTTTCCTTGTGTGATCAGACATGTTCCCAGTTGCCATTCAACACAAGTTGGCAAGGGAAAAGGAAAGTAAAAAAAAAAAAAAATAATCAAGAAATGGGCACTATGCCAAGTTTTCATAGAGAGAAAAAATTTGGAGCCCCAAAGAGAAACAAATGTTTGGAACCGCTAACCCTTCTGCCCTATCCCATTCCAATTCAGTCAGATGGTCACACTCATATCTGCCAAAATATGCTGTGTTACTTAGCATGGAGACAGGTTTTAGCCTCACAGAATATGGTACAGTGTGTTTGAAATTCACAGGAGTTCACACAGATGATTCTTTTATTTTTTACACTGATACCTGCTGTCTAGGTTTCAACTGCTTCCTTTATCCTGCCTGTCCTGCCCCTCTACGAGGTTTTGTTTCTTACTGAATCTAAGCTTGTATATATACCTCTAGTTCAATTCATCACATTTTGCTTTCCATCACACATGGAAAATTTATGGGTACTAGTAAAATGTTGAATATCCAATAAGCAAAACTGAGTGTTGAGAAAAAAACACCCTGCTTAAGAAAAAGGGAAAATATAAAAGCAGAAAAAAAAAGATCTGACTGTGTACAGAAAGTAAGCATCTTGACTAGCAATCCTCTTGAAAAAGTTTAAGTCAATCACAAATGGCAGAAGAACAGTAGTCTTAGATTTTTCATTTGCTAGAGATAAAACATTGGGAAAATCACATAAATTCTCAGACTTGTAGTCACTCATCTGCTAGTAAGGAATATAGTAATTGATATGTTCATATCAAAAGATTATAAGATCAAACTGGCACAGTAAATATGTATGTATTATAAATATAAAACATTGTATAAGGGGAGATAATTCCTTTTTATTTTATTTATAAAAGGAAACATTGACAAAACCATAGGATAAGAGAGGTACAACTCCACACAATTCCCACCACCAGAACTCCGTATCCCATCCCCTCCCTTGATAGCTTTCCTAGTCTTTATTCCTCTGGGAGTATGAACCCAAGGTCATTGTGGGATTCAGAAGGTGAAAGGTCTGGCTTCTGTAATTGCTTCCCTGCTGGACATGGGCATTGACAGGTGGATCCATACTCCCAGCCTGCCTCTCTCTTTCCCTAGTAGGATGGGGCTCTGGGGAATCGGAGCTCCAGGACACATTGGTGGGGTCTTCAGTCCAGGGAAGTCTGGTTGGTGTCATGCTAGCATCTGGAACCTGGTGCCTGAAAATAGAGTTAACATATAAAGCCAAACAAATTGTTGACTAATCATGAACCTAAAGGATGGAATAGTACAGATGAAAAGTTGGGGAGGGGGTTGTCTCCATTTTATAGATAGCTAGTAGGCATATTTTAGTTATATTCCAAAGGGCCAGTGACTATACTAGTTTTTTTTTTTCTTTTTTTTTTCCCCTGAGCCTGAAATCTGAAATGTAGGTGGATCCAAGTTATTGTCTGGGGAGATGATGTCATGGCTGGAAAAGGACCAGAAAGTTGCATCAGGGAAAATCTGGGAGCTACTGCATACAGTAGCTCCCAGATATGGGAAAGGTGTATAGATATTGTTGACTGTAAACCCCATCAATTTGATGTGATATGGTACCCATACTCAGCTTAGGAACCTATCTTACCTCTACATCCCTGTAGATCTGAGCTCACATTCTGTGGTCATGAGTAGGAACATTCCAAGCTGCCCCAATATCAACCCATCTTCCTCAGGTGTTGCATGGAGTATGTTGTCCATCCTGCCTTCAGAGGATGGAATATTTCCTACCATTGTTGATCCAAGTTGAGGCAAGGTCCCGGGGGGCGGGCACAAAGGGGTCTATTTTGTTGTTCCTGATAGCGATGACCAGTAACAATGGAGAGAGGGATTTATTCGAGGTCTAGGCCCATCATATGTCTGTTTGGGAATCTCAGGAAGGGGAGAGAATTCTTATCTGCTTTTTTTTTTAACAGTCCCTACAAAGGAGCTGATGTGTCATCCTTTCCAGAGGCGAAACTCCACTAAAAAGTAAGATTAGTTTTTGACCTAAAGCCTTTAACAATCAGAGACTTTATTTAGTTTTGTATATGTGTGCAGTTTGTTTTGTTCTGTTCCTATTTTAACCAATCCATTCTTTTTAAAAAATATTTATTTTATTTATTTATTCCCTTTTGTTGCCCTTGTTCTTTTATTGTTGTAGTTATTATTGTTGTTGGATAGGACAGAGAGAAATGGAGAGAGAAGGGGAAGACAGAGAGTGACTCCCTTGCAGGTAGGGAACCAAGGCTCAAACTGGTCTCCTTACGCTGGTCCTTGTGCTTTGTGCTACCTGCGCTTAACTCGCTGCGCTACAGCCTGACTCCCAACCAATCCATTCTTTTAAAAACATTTATTTATTCAACTTAATAGAACAGAGATAAAATGAGAAAGAAGGGAGATATAGAGGAGAGACAGAGAAACAACTGCAGCATTACATCACTGCTCAAGAAGCTTCTTCCCTGCATGTAAGGAAGAGGGGATTGAACCCGGTCCTTGCACATAGTAATACATGCACTCAACCAGACTCTCAATATTTAGTTCATATGTCATACAATTCTCCTATTACAAATATATCATTAATATATATCATATATTGCATATATTATATACATATGGCATATATATCATAAATGTATATAAATATATGTCATAAATATATCCCTGAGGAACCCTACTACAGGTGCCTGGTTAACCCCTATGAAATCTTCTGTCATGACAGCTTTGTCTACTATGACATTTTATATGGATGGGATATATACAATATGTGGTATTTGGGAACTGGTATTGATCATTGACAATGTTTTTAAATTTTCAATTTGTAGCTTGTATTATTATTTTTGATGATTGAATAGTATGCCGTTGTGTATATGTGTGTATACATATACATATATATGTATATATGTATCACTTTTATTTATTCCGTCATCAGTTGATAGACATTTGAAATTTTCAACATTTTTATGACTATGAATAGTGTCATGAATATTCACCTGTACATTTCTGTGAAGGCAGTTGCTTCTCCTGAGTAGATAAATAGGAATAATTATGACTAATCTCAGATTAACTCTCTTTAAGTTTTCAAGGAGTTTCTAGACTCCTTTCAATTAGCTGCACCATTTTAAAGTTCCATCAGTCAAGAATGGGAGTTCCATTCTCTGCAGCCTTTATAAAGTGTGCTGTTATCTACATTTTTTAAAATTATAGCTACCCTAAAATATGTCAAAATGCATATTGTCATGATTTTTATTTGTATTTCTTGATGTTGAGCATCACCTCATGCAATTATTGGCAGTTTATGCATTTTCTTAAGAGAAGCATCCATTCAGATAAGTTTATATTTGTTAATTGAATTTCTATCTTTAAAAAAAAAGTTGTCAGGGGCTGGGTGGTGGTGCACCTGGTTGAGCGCACATGTTACAATGCTCAGGGACCCAGATTTGAGCTCAAGGTCCACAGGAGTGTTGAAGCAGTGATGAAAGTGTCTCTCTATCTATCTCCCTATATCCCCCACCCTATCAATTTCTGACTGTCTCTATCCAATAAATAAACATAATAATTTTTTAAATTTTATTTATAAAAAAGGAAACATTGACAAAACCATAGGATAAGAGGTGTACAACTTCATACAGTTCCCACCACCAGAGCTCCTTATCCCATCCCTTCCCCTGATAGCTTTCCTAGTCTTTAAACCTCTGGGAGTATGGATCCAGGGTCATTGTGGGATGCAGAAGGTGGAAGGTCTGGCTTCTGGAATTGCTTCCCCGCTGAACATGGGCGTTGACGGGTCTATTCATACTCCCAGACTGTCTCTTTCTTTTCCTAGTAGGGTGGGACTCTGGGGAATCTGAGCTCCAGGACACATTGGTGGGGTTGTCTGTCCAGGGAATTCTGGTTGGCATCATGCTAGCATATGGAGCCTGGTAGCTGAAAAGAAGCTAACATAAGGAGGAGGAGGAGGAAGGAGGAAGAGGAGGAAGGAGGAGGAGGAAGAGGAAGGAGGAGGAGGAGCAGGAGGAGGAGAAGAAGGAAAAGAAGGAGAAGAAGAAACTGTTCTTCTCTTAAAAAAATACTTATAGGGACCAGGTGGTGGCATATCCAATTGAGTGCCCATGTTATGATGCACAAGGACCTGGTTCAAACCCCTAGTCCCCACCTGCAAGGGCAAGCTTCACAAGTGGTGAAGCAGTGTTACAAGTATCTCTCTTGCTCTCTCCCTGCTTCCCCTTCACTTCTTAGTTTCTCTCTTTCCAAAAATAAGTGCATAAATACATAAATAAAACCTTTTTTAAAAGTCATCTATAGTTCTCTATATGTTTCAATAAATTCATTTAAAATATATAATACTTGCAAATGCTTTGCCCTTCTATTTTCTTTATGATATTACTTTCAGTACAAAAGTTGATGCATATAATTCCTGCAATATGAAATTATATTTATGCCAGCCAAGTTGCTTTTTTCTTTTACTGCTTATATCTTTGGAGTTGAAAGTGAGTGTTACCCTTATATTTATTAGTTTCTAAAAATTGCATAGTTCAAGCCTTACATTTAGGCTTATGACCCATTTTGTGTTAATTTTCTGAATATGACTTGAAATTCATTTTGCAAGTTGATAGCTAGTTCTCCCTAATATATTTGTGGAAATGACTGTGTTCTTGATTGTATTCTCTTCATACACTATCAAAAACTCAACTGACCTTAGTTTATGAATTTATTTCTAGAATGTCTATTCTACTCTTTGACTAATATGCCTACTTTTGCCAGTATAAGATTGCTTTGATTACTGTAAATTTTTTTGTAATTTTTGAATTTGAAATTGTGAGGCCTCCAACTTCGTACTTTTTCAAAATTGTTAGAGCTATTCTGGGTCTCTTAAATTTCCATATGCATTTTACGATCAGCTTGTCAACTTCTGAATAGAAACCAGCTGGAATTTTATTAGGATAGGCTTTCAATCTGTTGATGTATTGCAGACGACTGCTATATTAACAATATTAGATAGTCCAATTTATGATCATTGAATATCTATGCATTTAGGCACTATATGATTTAACTGTGTTTTATAGTTTTCAGAGTACAAATAGTGCATGATTTTGTTAAATTCAGATCTTGGTATTTTAGTCCTGCAATGATATTACAAATGAAACTGCTTACTAAATTTAACTTTTGGGATGTTCACATAAAATACACACTGCTGCAATTACTCTCTATATGTTTACCTTGTAGCCTCAAACCTTGCTGAATTATTAGTTCTAATACTTTGAGTATATTCCTTCAGATTTTCTTTTCTTTTTAATTAGGTGGGACAGGGAGAAATTGAGAGAGGACAGGGAGATAGAGAGAGGAAAAGATGTGGGCAGACCTGCTTCATGGCTACAGCTAGTAAAGCAGATGCCCTGCAGGTGGGGAGCAGGCAGGGAACAGGCTGGGGATGGGTGGGGGGTGGCAGAAAAACTCAAACTCTGATCCTTGAGCTTGGTAATATGTACACTTACAGTGTGCCACCACCTGGTCCCGTCCTTAGGATTTACTATATGAAAGATCATTATCTGCAAATAGAGCTAGATTTGTTTCTTCCTTTCTAATTTAAACATATTTTATTTATTTTATTCCCTAATTGCACTGGCAAGTACCTTCAGAACTTTTTACTCAATGTAAGTCAAAGAGTTCAATCTGTTACTTTAAGAGAAGAAACAGATAATAGAAAGAGCTTAGAAATAAGTACAATGACTTCTTTTGTGTTTGTTTTGCTTTGCTTTGCTGCTATGATTATATTAGTGTATTGTGGATTTTAGTTGTTTATTGTTGATTTGAATTGCAATTAAATGTGTAATCCTTCCTGAATTTTTTGGGGGGTTGTTTGTTTGTTTGTTTGTACCTGACCTCGTCTCTACAAGGTTATAAGGGAAGCTAAGGAGCTAACTGTGAAGACAGAGAAGCAATGCCGCTGTTCCTATCACACTTTTGAGTTTACAAGGATTTTGAAAAACATTTCAGAACCTCTTGCACTTTATAGTTGGTTTAATTAAATAGCCCTCTAGGAGCTGGACAGTGGCACACTTAGTTAAGTGCACACATTACAGCACATAAGGACCTGAGTTTAAGCCCAGGTCCCCACCTGCAGAGGGAAAGTTTCACAAGCAGTGAGACAGTGCTGTCTCTTTCCCTTTTTATCTCTCTCTCTCTGCTCTAAATATCTGTCAAATAAAATAAAGTTTTAAAAAAGGGTTAGTTGAAAACACAATTAAATAGCCCATTATTTTTATATATTTATTTACTTATTCCCTTTTGTTGCCCTTGTTGTTTTGTTGTAGTTATTATCATTGTTATTGATGCCATTGTTGTTGAATAGGATAGAGAGAAATGGAGAGAGGAGGGGAAGACAGATGGGGAGAGAAAGATAGACACCTGAAGACCTGCTTCACTGCTTGTGAAGCAATTCCCCTGCAGGTGGGGATCCCGGGAATCGAACCTGCATCCTTATGCAGGTCCTTGCGCTTCGAGCCACGTGCTCTTAACCTGCTGCGCTACGACCAGAATCCCTAAAATAGCCCATTATGTAGTAACTTGGAAGCAAGTGCATTTTTTAACACAAAAGTTTCAACTAATAAATGAATTTTTATTATTTCACAAGCTTATAGGGATACTCATATAGAAATAACCAGGTCTATTTATCTGAGTAACCAGAAAGTGTATGTTTGCTACCATATACCAAAGATTCATTTTTAAGAAGTAAAAGGATAGAAATCTATTATCAGTGCATATTACATATAGTATATTACTGACGTAACACCATTCTTCCACTAGTCCATTTGTATAAGAACTCTTTTTTATATATAAATCTATGCTTTCTTCAAAGTAGTCCTTTAATTTATCTTAATATATGAAAGTAGCTTATTTGCAACAGTTCATCAAATGCTGGACAATATATATCTTTGTTTTTTTCTTTAACATGCATACATATATAATATATTTCACTATTTTAATAAAATTATTTTCTTTTTTGTGAATAATGAGGTATTCAAGTATGAGGGGAAGGTACTACAGCACAGAAACTTTCTTCAGTGGGGCGCAGGTTCGAACCTAGGTCATGTTCACAGCGAAGTAAAGCACTATTCAAGTGAGATATTTTTGTCAGTCACACAATAAAATTATCCTCACCCTATACTCTTCACTGGCTTTTACTTTCCACCACTAAGGTGATAAGTAAGCCTAGAAGCAGCTTTGTTTGCAACTTTCTGCATGTACAGGTATAAATACAAATATATATATATATATATTTGAGTTTACAGATCTGATATTTTATAAACAAATAGGAATCACCAGTCCACATTATAGAAATCAATTTTATCATTAGCAGTATAATATGAATATTGTTCCAGTTTAGATCAATCTTAGCTGTCTTTATCTTTTAGGAATTACAATCCTATGTACAAAGCAATATAGATGATGGAGCCCTGGTTCAGTGATTCAAACATAAGTTCTGATAAATAGTCCTGATAAATTTTTTTAATATTATGACTTGATTTTAATCTCTTCTTTTAAAGGTTTTTTTTTTTTTTTTAATATTTATTTTTTATTCCCTTTTGTTGCCCTTGTTGTTTTATTGTTGTAGTTATTATTGTTGTTGTCGTTGTCAGATAGGACAGAGAGAAATGGAGAGAGGAGGAGAAGACAGAGAGGAGGAGAGAAAGATAGACACCTGCAGACCTGCTTCACCGCCTGTGAAGCGACTCCCCTGCAGGTGGGGAGCCGGGGTCAAACCGGGATCCTTATGCCGGTCCTTGTGCTTTGCGCCACCTGCGCTTAACCCACTGCACTACAGCCCGACTCCCTTTTAAAGGGTTTTTTAAAAAATATATTTTCTAATTTCTAGAGCAGATTATTACCCTATCACGAAGCAGTATCATTGATTGCCTTATTAGTTAAATTAGATAGGTTTCCATTTTTACTCTCTTTACTTGATTACTCATGAACTGAGAAAAGTAAATTAAAATCTCATATGACCTGTGTGTTTCAATTTTTCATATATCAGAATTATTGTTTCATTTGTAATTAAATGGGGTATTTTTAAAAATATTACTGCTTTAGAAAACAATTTTTTAATAATGATCAACAAGACCATAGGGTAAGAGAGGTACAATTTCACACAATTCCCACCTACAGAGTTCCACATCTCATCCCCTCCATTAGAAGCTTTCCTATTCTTTATCCCTTTGGGTGTATGGACCCAGATTATTCTGGGTTGCAATATATATATATAATCTTAACAGAATATAAATTAATAGGGCTAGTCCATGTCATCTCTTTTACTTTTACTGTTTCTCTTTTTTGATGCAAATGAGACGGTGATACAACTAACTGAAAGGTTTACTTTCACGGAATCAGAATAAAGTATTTTTAAAGCTAATAAAAGGGGAAAATTTTGTCTGACAAGGTTAGCTTTGGAGTGATTGAGGGACATGTAATAGGAGGTAGATGAGGAGGATATCTAAGTCTAAGTAGAAACTTTCATTAGATACTTTAAGGTGTCTTTTTAGGTCTTTCTACTTATTTGCTTCATTTATTGACTCACTGCAGACTATTGTGCACTTTTGCTTTCAGGTTTAGATTTCCCCCTAACTTATGGATACATGTACATATGCCCTATCTCATGGGCCCTGCTCTATCTCTAGGGTTTGAGGTTTTGCTAACAAGTGCACCACCCAAAAGGGAATTAAAGAGTCCTATGAGCTAGGAAAGTTCTCACCAGAGTAATAAAGCTGAAGGATTGACATTCCACACTTGATGTCTCTGGACACAGTCTGAAGTGAAGCATGCCAAGGTGGTACTGGTTGCTTTGGTTAGGCTGGGATCCGCAGATTCAGTATCAGTTAGTATGAACTGAGAGAAGAATGCAGGAAAGTGAGCCCCACCCTAAAGGTTCCAGGCCTGGGAGAAATATGGGTTTTATAGAGAAAAGGGAAGGTTCCTTCTGTCTTGGGATTTAAGAAGGCAGTAGAAAGTTACTACTATAACCAAATTATTTGGCAATTTGGCTAACTTTGAAAATCCTATTGTTAGGATTTGTTGTATTATACAAGACCTCACCATAATTTTTGTCCTTTTATGCTATTTACATATAGCTGTATCATTAAGTAATACCACCAGTTGCTTCTGTTCTCCCTGGTCTAAGCTTCTAGGAGATTTAATATTTCAAAGAACTCCATAATGGTCCTGGGTCCATACTCCCAGAGGGATAAAGAATAGAAAAGCTATGGGAGGGGAGTGTGTGGATATGGAGTCCTAGTGGTGACAATTGTGTGGAATTATGCCCCTCTTATACTATGGTCTTGTCAATATTTCCATTTTATAAATAAAAATTTAAAATAAATAACTTTATTTTAAAAAATGAAAATGGCAATAAAATGGGGGGGGACTTATGGAATATTGGCATGAAGCCAAACAAGC
The DNA here is from genome assembly GCF_950295315.1 of Erinaceus europaeus. Taxonomy (NCBI): domain Eukaryota; kingdom Metazoa; phylum Chordata; class Mammalia; order Eulipotyphla; family Erinaceidae; genus Erinaceus; species Erinaceus europaeus. The sequence goes on from NC_080171.1 coordinate 22,833,643, forward strand.
AGAACAAACCACAGCTCACACATAGCCATCACAAATCTTATGCCTCAATAAGAATACCAAGCTGTTGTAAATATCACCTGCATGGAGTAAGCATCCCTCTCAGTTGAAAGAAAAGCTTCTATGGGCCATGATCAGTCAAGCTTAGAAAACTGGATCTTTTCCTGCCTGATCACCACATACTAGAAGATGGGAGAGAGCAGTCTTAGTTTATTTATCTGGGATAAAGCCCCCCATTCTCCACCTACAGAAGAAAGCAGTGTTGCAGGTGTTTTCTATTTATTTTTTGCATTCTATTCCTCTTTTTCTCCATCATGAAAGGAAAGAGGAAGGAAGGAAGGAAGGAAGGAAGGAAGGAAGGAAGGAAGGAAGGAAGGGAGGGAGGGAAGGAAGGAAGGAAGGAAGGAAGGAAGGAAGGAAGGAAGGAAGGAAGGAGAAATGGAAGGAAGGAAAGGAGGAAGGAAGGAAGGATGGATGGAAAAAAGGAAGGAAGGGAGGGAGGAAGGAAGGAAGGAAAGATGGAAGGAAGAAGAAGGGAAGGGAAGGAATGGAAGAGAAGAGAAAGAAAGCAAAAAGTAGCTGCCCAGACCAGTGGAGTCATTCATAGGTATCAAGGACCAGTAGTAAGCCTGCTGGCAATAAAAATAAAACAATAAAATAAAAAAGAGTAATTTCAATGGGATACTTTAAATGAATTTAGGAAGAGTGTATATATACATGTCAAGCTTTGACAGCACTCCATTGCCACACAATACACAATGTTCAACTGGTGAACAATGAAGTTCTGGTGAGAAACCATAGGCCTATTTAAGCTTATCACTCTACTCAATGTTATTCCATAGCACATTTCCTGGGATGGGGAGATAGAGCCCAGGGAAGTGTATCCAGCTTATGTCCCTGAGTCCAGTGGTCCCTGGTTCAAACCCCTGAATCAACACACGCCAGAGCTGAACAGTAGTCAGTCTCATGTGCTCCGTCTCTCATGAAAACAAAATAAATACATTTTAAATAAAAATGTCTTATTCGGTTGAGGTAAGTAACAGGGAAACAGACCTTTGGCTTGGGAAAGCAGAACAGGTGGCTCATGTTTCTAAAGCTAGAATCTGTGTAGGCTGTAGATAGAGTTCAAACAGAGGATGTCACTTAGAATGTGAGCCAGGATTTGGGGGAAAGCCACAGGGTACTTATGCATATGACAGTCAGTCAGCCACATTTCTGGGGAACATGGAGTCATCATCCCTCCCTGTCAAGGCCCAAGGGTTTTAGCTTTGTGAAGTCTGAAATGAAGAATAAATAATGCTTTTTAGTCTCAGAAAGATCCCAACATCCATGTGTTTGATTGTCACTACAGCTAACTACTAAGTAAGTTCACTCTGAAAGTATCCCCATAGGAGTATGTCCATCATTTAAAGCTGATAAACCAACTGACCACAGATACAATATTAATTTGAATAGATTAGTATTATTTTTCAAAAAAGTTAAATCAAATAAAGCACAAAAGCAGGAAATACATGCACATATTTCTTTATTCACATAAAAAGCCTTGTGAAAAAGAGACAAGGAGGCCAGGCAGAAGTTCCCTGGGTAAGTACATGCCTTGCCATGTATGAGGCTCAGCTTCCAACCCTGGTACCATATGGGAGATCCCACGGCATTAGGGAGAGCTCTGGTGTCTCTCTCTCACTCCACCTTTAAAATCAAAATTCCACATGAGAGCCCCAGCTTCCTTCAAGATTTTTCAGAAAGAGGGTATGACTAGCAGAATGATTAACTGACATACCAAAGCTCAGCTAAAGAAGTTTCCAAAGCCAGGCACCAAACCTTTCATATTTCCTCTACTTTGATCTTTAAAGATCTGATTTCTAGTGCCTTTAACACTATGAGGTTGGTATTTTGACCTAGCACATTTCTGGAAAGCACTCATATTAAAAAGAGGAAGACTATGAAGAGGAGATAGCAGTTTTGCAAAAAGACATTCATGCCTGAGGCTCCAAAGCCTCAAGGTTCAGTCCTCAGTAACACTAAAAGCTAGAGATGAGTAGAGCTCTGGTGTTTCAAACTCACTCTCTCTCTCTTCTTTCTCTTTATATTTCCTTATCTCTCTCATTAAAATAAAACAAACAAAACATTTAAAAAATAATATAAATAAATGTACAACAGAGCTTTGTGCGTTGAATTTATTTTCCCAGAGTAAAGTGGACAAAAGGGACAGGAGAAATCAGTCTGCTTCTCTCTTTGTCTCTCTCTTTCCTTCCCTCTCTTTCTTCTACTTTTGTTGTTTGGTTTAATTTTTCCAATAAAAAATATTAATATGAAGATGAAACGCCTCATGGAGATCTAGTTATCCTGAAAGAGAATCCGTTCTGTCTACATTGAACTGGACATCATTTTCATTTTTCTTTTTAAAATTTTATATCTTATCTCACCAGAATGAGTTTGAAACTCAACCTTTCTCACGCCAACATCATCTAATGCCCCCCCCTTTTTACACTGCAACTATTGCTGGAGCTCAGTGCCTATGTGACAGATTTATTGCTCTTGGCAACCGTTTTTCTTCTTTATTTTATTTGATAAGACAGAGAAATTGAGAGGGGAGGAAGATAAAGAGGGAGAGAGAAATAGAGGCACCTGCAGCACTGCTTCACCACTCATGAAGCTTCCCACACGCAGGTGGGGAACAGGGGTTTGAACCAGATTCCTACGCCTGCAAACTTGTGGTTTACCAAGTGTGCTACCACCCAGCCCCCTAGATGTTTGCCTTTTAGCAGCGTCCTTTCACTGCACCCACTTGGCCAACACCCAGAATTGAATACATCCTTTACTCTGCCTACACTAGTGTGAGGACTGGCTGGAAATTAGACACATCTCATGTGTCCAATAAATCATTCAGCAGATTAGCAAATGCATAGTGAGTGCACAAAACAAACACCTATCACTTTTTCACTATTCTTAACACTGGCTATTATAGAAATACTCTGCTCCCATCTCTACTGATGACCTATCTTATCATTTAATGGCTCTCTTAGCTTCTTGCCACCAAATAAGTAGGCTTAGTTGTATCCACATCTATGACTGACTTTCCCCAAACAGGAGGGAAGGCTAATTCCTTGTTTCACTGTCTATTCTTCCATGGGCATTTTGGTGTTCTGGACCTAGACCTTTCCTGTTTTTTCAGAACTTCAGATGGTCAGTCTCCCCTTCTTATTCCCATTGCTTCTCTTTCTCTTCTTAACTGAAAACATATTGTATAATCATCAGAAAATGTTTTCATTTCTTCATTCCCTAGACTCATTCATTCATTCCTAGACTCACTGAAAATTGATTCTCCAACACATCCTAATAGTGTCTTAGTATAATCACCAATTATTTTACAATCATTATATAATCTGGGGGTTTATCTTGAAGAACTTATTCATAATGTGAGAAACAATACAATCACCAGATGTTATGGAAACATATTTCTTTTTTCCACCAAAAAATACCTAGCTGTCTATTCAAATATTAAAGCAAATCACATGACTACTTAAATACATTGCATATATGCCGATATAACATTTAAAATGATAACTTATGTATCAGTATAGATGCATACTACTTTCCTTAATCTAACTTGAATGAGAAGGAGCGAAGTACTTTTGAGTGCATTATGATTGCCAGAATTGAAAGTTTACTGCATGTAGGGAAAACAAAAAGAATAGAACCTATAAATATTGTACTTGGTTTAGTGTGTGAGTGTTGGGATTATGATTGATAACTAGTCCTTTATTTGCCAAACTCCTTATAATGTTGTGACATTGTTTTCACAATTAAGGAAAAAGGGAGACTGTTTTTTCATAGACCAGACAATTCTTACATAATTTTTGACATATCAGTAAATCTGCCAAGTTTTTGCAGTCTTTCTCACATTTACCAAATGTACTGAAGGACTGAGCATCTTTAGCCTGAAGATGGCTGGGGGGTAATTTTTTTTTTATTTCCAGCTGACATCTCTTTTTTAAAATTTATTTATTTTCCCTTTTGTTGCCCTTATTGTTTTTTACTGTTGTTGTAGTTATTATTGTTCTTGTTATTGATGTCATTGTTGTTAGATAGGACAGAGAGGGAGAGAGGTGGGGAAGACAGAGGGGGGAGAGAAAGACACCTGCAGCCCTGCTTCACTGCCTGTGAAGGGACTCCTCTGCAGGTGGGGAGCCGGGGGCTCAAACTGGCATTCTTACTCTGGTCCATGTGCTTTGCGCCACATGCGCTTAACCTGATGCGCTACTGCCTGATTTCCTCCAGCTGACATCTCTTAAGCTTCTGTTTGCTGAACCTTCTTTTAAACTTAGGACTAGTCAACAAGTAAATTGAACTTGAATTTTGGCACAAACTGTATTTATCTTTTCAGATATGAAATCAAGAGCAGCAGTGGAGTCACGCTTGATTACTAGCATATCTAAGGTTAATATAATACCCAAGTTAAAAATCTTGAACATTAGAGATAAAATTTGAAGCTCTATAACACAGTAAGCCTCATCTGCAATCCTTCATCTTTTACTAAGAGGATGGAATATGTTTCCATTAATTAGCACATCAGAGCAATTTCACAGGGAAATAGGTTACATTTACCACTGTAACTAACAGAGCTTCTTTTAAAAGGCATATATGTACCACAGGATATTAGTGACATTCTAATGAATTTAATAGTCAAAAACACTATTTAAAAAGATTAAATGGCAACCAAGTAAAAGTGATACACACAAAGTCTTTCGCACAATATAACTTTTATTCCTCTTAACCACAACATGTATCCTTGACTTTCTAATCTCTAATTTCTGTCTGAAATATTTGCCAGAAATGCATGGATTATGAATCAAAGTCCCTGGAAGGGGCTTACATTTCCTTGAAGTTGTGGTACCTTATCTAGATCTACCTATGAAAGGGAAGTGAAAAGTATTCACCACAGTCTGTCATTTTGGCAAGCTTTTGCAAAAACAGATCTCAACTCTAGATTAATGTTATTGGAGTTGAAGGGACAGTAGAACGGGGAAAGAGTGGACTATCTGAATTTTATCTGGACTTTTTTAGGTACTTCTCACCACTGTGTGTTTACATTAAACACAACCGCACCTACTGTTCTAATCTCACTGCTGTGATGGGGGTGTGTTCATATTCATCCACTGTGTTGACAACAGACCAAAAAAAAAGGAGAACTCCTGATTGAGCCAACCAGAAGAATGCAGTCATACCTTGTACAGAACAGAGCAAGAGAGAAAATTTGAAAACAGCCCAAGGGAGATCAAGATTAGATAAATTTATTGCTGATTCTAGAACACTGGTACTCATTCTCATTCTGATAAGAGACTGCCCAGTGAAACCACATGTGTTTACTTTAGGGAAAGAAGCAGCAGGTTGAGTAATTAATGATGTCTGTTGAAAGGATACTAGGCAAAAACAGACAAGAAGGTTGGCATGTTAGATTAGGAGGTAAGCTTCCAGCAATGATGTTCAAATAGTCTGGAATCAGGCTTTTATTTTTTTTAATGGTAATATTGACAAGACCATAGGATAAGAGGGGTACAGTTCCACACAATTCCCACCACCAGAACTCCATATCCTATCCCCTCCTTTGAAAGCTTTTCTACTCTTTATTTCTCTGGGAGTATGGACCCAGGATCATTATGGGGTGCAGAAGGTGGGAAGTCTGGCTTTTGTAATTACTTCCCCGCTGAACATGTATGTTGGCAGGTGGATCCATATTCCCAGCCTGTATCTTTCCCTAGTGGGTTAGGGCTCTGGGGAAGAGGGGCTGCCTGCAGGACATACTGGTGGGGTTGTCTGTCCAGGAAAGTCTGGTTGGCATCATGGTAGCATCTTGAACCTGGTGGCTGAAAATGCATTAAGATATAAAGTGCAATCAGTTTTAACCTGCTGCTGTTGAAACCATGAAATAGATGCTAAATTTGTATGTCCATCAGGTAGACAGAGGAGATAACACAATGGTCACACAAATAAACTCTCATGCCTGAGGCTCTGGTGTCCCAG